>NC_069503.1:154664653-154939653 GCF_027579735.1 Bombina bombina
TCTCTCTTTCTCTCTCTCTCTTTCTCTCTCTCCTCTTTCTCTCTCTCTCTTTCTCTCTCTTTTCTCTCTCTTTCTCTCTCTCTCTCTCTCTCTCTGAGGCCTATTTATCAAAGGTCTTGCAGACCTGATCCAACAGTCCGGATCAGGTCCGCAAGACCTCGCTGACTGCGGAGAGCAATACTATCTTCGTATTCAGCATTACACTAGCAGCTTTTGTGAGATGCTGGTGCAATGCCGCCACCCCTCGCAAAAATTTGTTGTCCTTAAAAAATGTCCTAAAAAGGTATACAAAGATCCATGGACAACAGGAGAATGCGTTATGATTGTTTCAAATTCGCAATCCCTAAGATACACAGAACACAAAGAAACTCTGAATGGGGATTAATGTCTTATAAAAAGTCCCGTAGAAGACTGTACTCACTGACTGAGAATAATAGCATGAATTGTATATATTTAACGTTCACTCTCGCCATGCCTCACACCAGTTACTTTTCTTCACTGCCGGCTCTGTAAACATCATGTGATGTTCACTGATTTTTCCAATGCTGCTTGGAGGCTTCTGATACAATGTCCTTACCCTCCTCGAAAGGTGACGTCAGATCATATTAAACGTCTTTAACGCCTGATTCCTCAAGGAAGGCAGGCCAAACGCTTATGCACTAACTCTGGGAAACCAATGTTCTGTATGTTCTTGAATGGATTTTCCACAGCGTCTTGAAAAAGTTTCAGACCCACCAGAACTGGGTTGTGGGTTAAGTAAGATAATTGCATCTTTGAATGACAAATATAGTGAAATCTTCTAGTGGTCTTAGCCCTGCCCTTAGATTTGGTTTGTCTTTTGGCAGGAAAGTTCCTTTACCTTTAGTGACTGTAGCAATAATAGCATCCAGTCAAGGTCCGAAATGGGAGAAGAAACGTTTGATTTTAGGTACTGTATCAGCTGACCCATGGCTTGAGCCATAAGGCTCTTTTAGCCAGAACAGTCATATCCGTACTCAATGGCGATTCTAGAACTTATTATTTTTTGGGGAGGGCTAAATAGAAGGCTAAAAAAGGTGATGAGAAAGACACAACCGCACACATAATACATGGAGACTTTTGAAGTTCAATGGGCATGTTACATGTGTGTCTGGAGGTGCATAGCCCCCCACCAGCACCCCCATAGAACCACCACTGGCAGCACTCTTTGCATTAAAGGGATACTTAACCCAATTTTTTCTTTTATGATTCTGATAGAACATGCAATTTTAAATGGACAGTCCAGTCCAAAATAAACTTTCATGATTCCGATAGGGCATTTTAACAATTTTCAATTTACTTTTATCACCAAATTTGCTTTGTTCTCTTGGTATTCTTAGTTGAAAGCTAAAACCTAGGATGTTCATATGTTTAATTTCTAAGTCTTTGAAGGCCGCCTCTTCTCTCAGGGCATTTTGACAGTTTTTCACCACTAGAAGAGGTGTTAGTTCATGTGTGTCATATAGATAACACTGTGCTCATGCATGTGGCGTTTTAGATGAGCCAGCTCTGATTGGCTAAAATGGATGTCTGTCAAAAGAACTGAAATAAGGGGGCAGTTTGCCAGAGGCTTAGATACAAGGTAATCACAGAGGTAAAAAGTGTATTTATATAACTGTGTTGGTTGTGCAAACTAGGAATGGGTAATAAAGGGATTATCTATCTTTTAAACAATAACAATTCTGTGTAGACTGTCCTTTAACCAACTTTCTAATTTACTCCAATTATCAATTTATCTTCATTCTCTTGCTATCTTTATTTAAAAAGCAGGAATGCAAAGCTTTGGCCCATTTTAGGTTCAGCACCCTGGATAGTGCTTGCTTATTGGTGGCTACATTGAGACACCAATAAAGCAAGTGTTACCAGGTTCTGAAAAAATGTGGGTTTAGTATACCTTTAATGTTAGTTATTTCAACAGCTGCATCAAAATTCGAACATTTACTTATTTTACAAATGCTCCATAGTTAATAATAAAAAAAGCTAATGGGATCACTGAAAACCAGTTAATATTAAAACATTAAAAAATCATTGTCTAAATCTATAAGAATATGTGAATTTGTATAGGCTGAGTCATACTTATTCACTTGCTTGTTGTACAGTAGCTGCTTGGAACGCTGAGTGGCATTTCACATTTTCAGAGCCAAATTCCTTAGCGGCTTTAATCTCCCCATATCGAGTGTATCTATAAAATGCCAGAGTGATTTCATTTATTTCTCAGTCTCACTTTTACAAAAGCACCAGGTGTGCTTTGTAGTAGGATTTCATTGTCTAATCCCTTGTTTTTGGACATTGGCCTTGTTGATTGTGTTTGTTTTATTTTATGCACTTTTGAACCTTGCAGCACCTGTAAGGTGTAAGATGCTTTTTTATAGAAGACTACTTTAAAATTTGTATGTTTACCAACATACAGCTAGATTACGAGTTTTGAGCGCTATAGAGAAATTAACGAACGTAACAAAAGTTACGGTATTTAATTTTTTATAGCGCTGCTATTACAAGTTCTCAAACATACGCCTTTTGCATGCGATCTTGGTTGCGTTAAGCTCCATACCGCACACAATCAGAGCGTTGCTGAGACGTGCTCATGCACGATTTCCTCATAGACATCAATGGGGAGAGCCGGCAAAAAAACAACTAACACCTGCAATCGCGGGAAATAAAAGTTCCGTAACGCAGCCCCATTGATGTCTATGGGGAAATTAAAATACGCTTTAAACCTAACACCCTAACCATAAACCCTATGTCTAAACACCCCTAATCAGCTGCCCCTGACATCACTGACAACCTGCCTACCAGTTATTAACCCTAATCTGCCGCTCCCAATATCACTGCGACCTAAATAAAATTATTACCCTTAATCTGCCGCTCCCCGATATCGCCGCCACTATACTACACTTATTAACCCCTAAAACCGCCAGAACCCCACATCGCAACAAGCCTATATTAAACTATATTAACCCCTTAAACCTAACCTAATGTAACCCTAACATAACCCTAACCCCTAACGTAACCCTAACCCCTAACACACCCTAACTTTAACATAATACAAATATAGCTAAATTAAATTTACACTTAATAACTAAATAAACCTATTAACCCCTAAACCGCCAGTCCCCCACATCGCAACAAGCTAAATTAAACTAAATTAACCCCTAAACCTAACCCCCCCTAAATTTAACATAATTAAATTAGATCTAAATTAAATTTACAATTATTAACTAATTAATTCCTATTTAAAACTAAAAACATACTTACCTGTGAAATAAAACCTAAGCTAGCTACAATATAACTAATAGTTACATTGTAGCAAACTGTAGGTTATATTTTTATTTCACAGGTAAGTTTGTATTTATTTTAACTAGGTAGACTAGTTAGTAAATAGTTATTAACTATTTACTAGCTACCTAGTTAAAATACCTATCAAACTTTACCTGTCAAATAAACCTAACCTGCCTTACACTAAAACCTAACATTACCAAAATAAAAAAACCTACCATTACAAAAAAATAAAAAAAACTATCATTACAAAAAAAAACAATGAAATTATATATTAAAAAAAGATTAATACTATTCTAATACCCTAAAAAATCACCCCAAAATAAAAAAACCCTTCTCTAGAATAAACTACCAAGGGCCCTTAAAAGGGCCTTTTTATGAGGGGGCCCTTAAATGGGCCTTTTGGAGGGCATTGCCCTGAGATAACCAGCTCTTTGACTTTAAAAAGAATACAAACACCCCCCCTAACACTATACACCCCCCCCCAAACTACCAAGGGCCCTTAAATGGCATTTTTGGGGGGTCCTTAAAAGGGCCTTTTGTAGGGTATTGCTCTGAGATAACCAGCTCTTTTACCTTTAAAAAGAAATACAAACACTCCCTAACACTATACAAACACCCACCCCCCCAAACTACCAAGGGCCCTTAAAAGGGTCTTTTGGTGGGCCTTTAAAAGGCCTTTTGTAAGGCATTGCCCTGAGATAAATAGCTTCTTTTACTTAAAAAAAATCCACCTCCTAAAAATATAAATAACACTAAATAACAAAAAAATTATTAAAAATAAAAAAGAATTACACCTAATCTAATAGCCCTATCAAAATAAAAAAGCCCACCCAAAAAAAAAACGCCTCTAATAAACTACCAATGGCCCTTAAAAGGTCCTTTTGTGGGGCATTTCCCCAAAGATATCAGCTCTTTTACCTGTAAAAAAAATACAAACATCCCTCCAACAGTAAAACCCACCACCCCCACAACCAACCCCCCCCCCCAAATAAAAACCCTAACCCTAAAATAACCTAAGCTCACCATTGCCCTGAAAAGGGCATTTGTATTGGCATTGGCTTCATCTTCACTCTTCATCCATGCGGCCTCTTCTATCTTCATCCAGCCGGCGAAGTCCTCATCCATGTGGCAAGAAGTCTTCATCCAGACGGCCTCTTCGATCTTAATCCAGCCGGCGCGGAGCAGGTCCATCCTGAAGACATCTGACGCGGAGCTCCTCTTCTCATGGTCGCCGCCGTAAACTGAATCTTCAGTGCAAGGGATGCAATTCAAGATGGCGTCCCTTGCATTCCTATTGACTGAAAGATTTTAATCAGCCAATAGGAATTAGGGCTGCTAAAATCCTATTGGCTATTCAAATCAGCCAATAGGATTTAAGCAGCTCTCATTCTATTGGCTAATTTGAATTAGTCAATAGAATGAGAGCTGCTTAAATCCTATTGGCTGATTTTAATAGCCAATAGGAATTTAGCAGCCGAAATTCCTATTGGCTGATTTAAATCTTTCAGCCAATAGGAATGCAAGGGACACCATCTTGGATGACATCACTTGCATTGAAGTTCCAGTTTACGGTGGAGACCGTATGAAGCGGATGTTCCGCACCGGATGTCTTCAGGATGTTCAGCGACGGCTGAATGAAGATCGAAGAGACTGCCTGGGTGAAGACTTCTTGCTGCATGGATGAGGACTTTGCCGGCTGGATGAAGATAGAAGAGGCCACCTGAATGAAGACTTCTTGCTGCATGGATGAGGACTTCGCCAGCTGGATGGATTCTTTAAGCGGGACTTCAGCAACTGTAAGTGGATCGTCTTGAGGTTAGTGTTAGGTTTTTTTTGGGTGGGGTTTTTTTTTAGTTTAGGGTCTGAGCAGTAAAAGAGCTAAATGCCCTTTTAAGGGCAATGCCCATACAAATGCCCTTTTCAGGGCAATGGTTAGCTTAGGTTTTTTTAGAGTTAGGGTTTTTATTTGTGGGGTTGGTTGTTGGGGTGGTGGGTTTTACTGTTGGGTGGTGTTTGTATTTTTTTTACTGGTAAAAGAGCTGATATCTTTGGGGCAATGCCCCATAAAATGCCCTTTTAAGGGCCATTATTTTTTTATTGTAGGCTAGGTTTTTTTTTATTTTCGGTGGGCTTTTTTATTTTGATAGGACTATTAGATTAGGCGTAATTCTTTGTTATTTTTGTTAATTTGTTTGTTATTTTTCGTAATTTTGTGTTTGTTATTTTTCGTAATTTTGTGTTTGTTATTTTTCATAATTTAGTTTGTTAGTTTAAAATTAATTTTTTAAATTTAACAGGTAAGTTTTAGTTTAATTTAAGATAGGGAAATTGTAATTTTAATATAAAGTTAGGGGGGGCGTTAGGTTTAGGGTTACTAGTTTAAATTAGTTTATTTTGTTGTGGGGGGCTTTTGGTTTAGGGGTTAATAGTTTATTTTACTATATTTCATTGTGGGGGGCTTGAGGTTTAGGGGATCATAGGTTTATTATAGAGGCGGTGTGGGTGGACGGCATATTAGGGGTTAATAATATTTAAATAGTGTTTTTGATGCAGGAGGGCAGCGGTTTAGGGGTTAATAACTTTAGTATAGTGGTGGCGATGTCGGGGAGCGGCGGAATAGGGGTTAATACATTTTTTTAGTGGCGGCGATGTCGGGAGTGGCAGATTGGGGTTAATACATTTATTATAGTGTTTGCTATGCGGGAGGGCCTTTGTTTAGGGGTTAATAGGTCGTTTATGGGTGTTAGTGTACTTCGTAGCAGTTACGTTATGAGTTTTATGTTACAGCTTTGTAACGTAAAACTCATAACTACTGACTTTAGATGGCATTACGGTCACTTTTTAGCCTCATCGCAAAACTCGTAATAGCAGCGCTATGGGAATCCCATGAAAATATGTCATTTTTACGCGTGCGGGACTGACGTTGCGGTACAGGCTAAAAGGTGTGCGGTACACCTATACCGACAAGACTTGTAATGGCTGTGGTGCTGTTTTAACGCTGAAAATACCATATTTTCAGCGTTACAAGCCACAACGCAAAACTTGTAATCTAGCTGATAGTCCCTTTAGTACCCATTCACCAGTTTTTTTTTATACATTTTACCTCTATGATTACCTGTATCTAAGCCTCTGTAGACTGCCTCTTATCTCATTACTCTTTACAATCTTGCATTTTAGCCAATTATTGCTGGTTACTGCATAACTATTATCATTCTCCATGGTGAGCCCAATGGTCTCTGAATGGTATCTGGCACACATGGACTAGCACTGTCTGGCTGTAAAAAGCTAATAAAAAGCACTGAGATAAGAGGTGACCTGCAGGGGCTTAGAAACAGGCAGAGGTTTAGAGCTTATTAAGTAGATTAAAGGGACAGTATACACCAATTTTCATATAACTGCATCTAATAGACACTACTATAAAGAATAATATGCACAGATGCTGATCTAAAAAAAACTGTATATAAAGTTTGAAAAAACTTACTAGAAGCTCCCAGTTTAGAACTTTTCATAAGGTTGACTGGGAACACCAAGTGAAAATCAGACACTCCCCGCCTCCCTCTTGTTCTGCATATGAAAAGACTCTTTACACAAACAGAAGCAAACTGAGTAGGTAGACATCAGGTATTTCCTAATATTTTGGGGGCTTGGTTAGGAGTCTGAAAATCAGCGCAATGTTATTAAAAATAAGCAAAATTATACATTTTTTAGGGGAAAAAAACCCTTTTATGGGCTATATAAATGGATCATCTACAAAACATTTTTGAAAAAAGAAATCTAGTGTATAATGGTCCCTTAAATATAACAATGTTGGTCGTGCAAAAGCTGGGGAATTGATAGTAAAGATGTTATCTATCTTTTTATACAATGAAAAAAAATTGAGTAAACTGTAAAAAATAAAGGACTATTTTAATCCTTATTTATTTTCAAAATGAGTTTTAATCCACAAGTAATTAAATAGACAAATAAGTGCACGGCTCCGTCTTTTGTATTAATAAATGCATTTGCGATTCAGTACTTTAGCAAAGTAGAAAGTTCTTAGTGAATGTTATTTATGCAAACAAAAAAAAGAAGCCAGTTATATAAATAGCAATATAACAATTGGGCATCAATGCAACTACGTAATGCAACTAGAGCAGTGTTTCTCAACTCCAGTCCTCAGGACTTTTTAAAGGGACCACTGAAACCCAATATTTTTTCTTTTGTGATTCAGATAGAGCATGCAATTTTAAGCAACTTTCTAATTTACTCCTATTATCAAATTGTCTTCGTTCTCTTGCTATCTTTATTTGAAAAAGAAGGCATCGAAGCATTTTTTTTGGGTTTCAGAACTCTGGATTACACTTTTTTATTGGTGGATGAATGTATCCACTAAGGGCCGGCATCTAAACTTACATTCTTGCATTTCAAATAAAGATTACCAATGAGAATGAAGACAATTTGATAATAGGGAGTAAATTAGAAAGTTTGCTTTAAAATTCCATGCCTCTATCTGAATCACTAAAGAAAAAAATTGGGTTCATGTTTCCCTTTAATAGGCCAGATATTCATAATATCTTAACTAGAGCACAGGTTAAATAATCAGCTGATCAGTAACCATGGTAACTAACCTGCTCTCACCCTTCGATGATTATTTCACCTGGTGCTCTAGTTAAGATATAATGAAAATCTGGCTGGTTAAGGGTGCCTGCGGACCTGGAGTTTAGAAACACTGCACTAGATGCCTTTCAAATACCAGGGGATGCTACTAAAATAAAAAGCATCCAGTATTCTCAATTCTTAGATAATTACATATTACCGTTGCCTATACAATCCTCTAAATTTACTGTATCAAATGCTTGTACAGATCAATAAAAAATACATTATAACCTGTTCTCAGAATTGTCAGCAAAATGAATCCAGTTTTATGTCTTGGATTTAATATATTTCATATTTTTATTTCTTCTTGTAGGTGGAATGGCAAAGCTGTAATGGTATTTTTCCACTACTGTGTCATTGTCCAACCTATTTCTTCTGGCTTTTTATAGAAGGGCTTATCTTTTCACACAGCTTGTGGAAACGTTTTTTCCAGAGAGGAGATATTTTTATTGGTACACTATAATTGGATGGGGGTATGTATTCTAAGGCATTATTTTATAATCCATGTGTAATAATATTTTTTTTTTCCAAATATGAAATACTATTTGATCACTAAGATATAATTATGCTCTTAGTCATGCAATAATCAGAATTTTTTGTAGCATGCCCTACACTCTTAATGGACAGCACAAGAAGCATTATTAGAACTCATATTGTGGTGAGTTAAAGGGACATAATACTCATTTGCTAAATCACTTGAAAGGGATGCAGGCATATCTGTAAAAAGCTGACAAGGAAGAATATCACCTGATCAGCTCTATGTATCTATGTAAGAAAACATAATTTATGCTTACCTGATAAATTCCTTTCTCCTGTAGTGTAGTCAGTCCACGGGTCATCCATTACCTATGGGATATTAACTCCTCCCTAACAGGAAGTGCAAGAGGATCACCCAAGCAGAGCTGCTATATAGCTCCTCCCCTCTACGTCATACCCAGTCATTCGACCGAAAAACCAAACGAGAAAGGGAGAAACTATAGGGTGCAGTGGTGACTGGAGTATAATTTAAAATTTAGGACCTTGCCATAAAAAACAGGGCGGGCCGTGGACTGACTAACACTACAGGAGAAAGGAATTTATCAGGTAAGCATAAATTATGTTTTTTCCTCCTGTTAAGTGTAGTCAGTCCACGGGTCATCCATTACCTATGGGATACCAATACCAAAGCTAAAAGTACACACGAATGACGGGAGGGACCAGGCAGGGCTCTTTACATCGGAAGGAACCACTGCGCTGAAGAACCTTTCTCCCAAAAACAGCCTCCGAAGAAGCAAAAGTGTCAAATTTGTAAAAATTTGGGAAAAAGAGTGAAGTGAAGACCAAGTTGCAGCCTTGCAAATCTGTTCAACAGAAGCCTCATTCTTAAAGGCCCAAGTGGAAGCCACAGCTCTAGTAGAATGAGGCTGTAATTCTTTCAGGAGGCTGCTGTCCAGCAGTCTCATAGCTAAACGTATTATGCTACGAAGCCAAAAAGAAAGAGAGGTGGCCGAAAGGCCTTTTTGACCTCTCCTCTGTCCAGAATACACGACAAAACAGGGAAGAAGTTTGTCGAAAATCTTTAGTTGCCTGTAAATAAAATTTCCAGGGCACGGACAACGTCCAGATTGTGCAGAAGACGTTCCTTCTTTGAAGAAGGGTTAGGACACAATGATGGAACTTCAATCTCTTGATTGATATTCCTGTTGGTAACTACCTTAGGTAGTAACCCCAGGTTTAGTACGCAGAACTACCTTGTCTGAATGAAAAATCAGGATAAGGGGAATCACAATGTAAGTGGCCGATAACTCTAGAGGGACTCTTCGAGCCGAGGAAATAGCCATCAAAAACAGAACTTTCCAAGATAACAGCTTGATATCAATGGAATGAAGGGGTTCAAACGGAACACCCTGTAAAACGTTAAGAACTAAGTTTAAGCTCCATGGTGGAGCAACAGATTTAAACACAGGCTTAATCCTGGCCAAAGCCTGAACGTCTGGAACTTCTGACAGACGTTTGTGAAAAAGGATGGACAAAGCTGAGATCTGTCCCTTTAACGAACTAGCGGATAAACCCTTTTCTAAACCTTCTTGTAGAAAAGATAATATCCTAGGAATCCTAACCTTACTCCATGAGTAACTCTTGGATTCGCACCAATGCAAGTATTTGCGCCATATTTTATGGTAAATTTTCCTGGTGACAGGCTTCCTAGCCTGTATTAAAGTATCAATCACTGATTCCGAGAATCCACGCTTTGATAGAATCAAGCGTTCAATCTCCAAGCAGTCAGCTTCAGAGAAATTAGATTTGGATGTTTGAAAGGACCCTGCACCAGAAGGTCCTGTCTCAGAGGTAGAGACCATGGTGGACAGGACGACATGTCCACTAGGTACTGCATACCAGGTCCTGCGTGGCCACGCAGAGGCGCTATTTAGAATCCACCGATGCTCTCTCCTGTTTGATCCTGGCAATCAATTGAGGAAGCAACGGGAAAGGTGGAAACACATAAGCCATGTTGAAGCCCAAGGTGCTGTCAGAGCATCTATCAGAACTGCTCCCGGGTCTCTGGACCTGGATCCGTAGCAAGGAAGTTTGGCGTTCTGGCGAGACGCCATGAGATCCAGATCTGGTTTGCCCCAACCGCCGAAGTATTTGGGCAAAAACCTCCGGATGAAGTTCCCACTCCCCCGGATGAAAAGTCTGACGACTTAGAAAATCCGCTTCCCAGTTCTCCACGCCTGGGATGTGGATCGCTGATAGGTGGCAAGAGTGAGACTCTGCCCAGATGAATTATCTTTGAGACTTCCTCATCGCTAGGGAACTCCTTGTCCCTCCCTGATGGTTGATGTAAGCCACAGTCGTGATGTTGTCCGACTGAAACCTGATGAACCTCAGAGTTGCTAACTGAGGGCCAAGCCAGAAGAGCATTGAAAAACTGCTCTTAATTCCAGAATGTTTATGGGAAAGGAGACTCTCCTCCTGAGACCAAGATCCCTGAGTCTTCAGGGAGTTCCAGACAGCGCCCCAACCTATCAGGCTGGCGTCTGTTGTGTACACAATCGTCCAATCTGGCCTGCTGAAGGGGCATCCCCTTGGACAGATGTGGCCGAGAAAGCCACCATAGAAGAGAATTTCTTGTCTCCTGATCCAAATTCAGCATAGGGGACAAATCTGAGTAATCCCCATTCCACTGGCTTAGCATGCACAATTGCAGTGGTCTGAGATGCAGGCGAGCAAAGGGTACTATGTCCATTGCCGCTACCATTAAGCCTATTACCTCCATACATTGAGCCACTGACGGGTGTGGAATGAATGAAGGACACGGCAAGCATTAGAAGTTTTGTTAACCTGTCTTCTGTCAGGTAAATTTTCATTTCTACAGAATCTATAAGATTCCCCTAAGAAGGGAACTCTTGTGAGTGGCAATAGAGAACTCTTTCCTTCGTTCACTTTCCACCCATGTGACCTTAGAAATGCCAGTACAAACTCTGTATGAGACTTGGCAGTTTGGAGACTTGACGCTTGTATCAGAATGTCGTCTAGGTACGGAGCTACCGATATTCCTCGCGGTCTTAGTACCGCCAGAAGAGAACCCAGAACCTTTGTAAAGATTCTTGGAGCAGTAGCCAACCCGAAGGGAAGAGCTACAAACTGGTAATGCCTGTCTAGGAAGGCAAATCTTAGGTACCGGTAATGATCTTTGTGAATCGGTATGTGCAGGTAGGCATCCTTTAAATCCACTGTGGTCATGTACTGACCCTTTTGGATCATGGGTAAGATTGTCCGAATAGTTTCCATTTTGAACGATGGAACTCTTAGGAATTTGTTTAGGATCTTTAAATCCAAGATTGGTCTGAAGGTTCCTTCCTTCTTGGGAACCACAAACAGATTTGAGTAAAACCCTTGTCCGTGCTCCGACCGCGGAACCGGGTGGATCACTCCCATTAGTAAAAGATCTTGTACACAGCGTAGAAATGCCTCTTTCTTTATCTGGTTTGTTGACAATCTTGAAAGATGAAATCTCCCTTTTGGAGGAGAAGCTTTGAAGTCCAGAAGATATCCCTGAGATATGATCTCTAACGCCCAGGGATCCTGGACATCTCTTGCCCAAGCCTGGGCGAAGAGAGAGAGTCTGCCCCCTACTAGATCCGTTTCCGGATTGGGGGCCCTCACTTCATGCTGTCTTAGGGGCAGTAGCAGGCTTTCTGGCCTGCTTGCCCTTGTTCCAGGTCTGGTTAGGTTTCCAGCCCTGTCTGAATCTAGCAACAGATCCTTCCTGTTTTGGAGCGGAGGAAGTTGATGCTGCTCCTGCCTTGAAGAATTAGACTGTCTAGCCCTTGGTTTGGCTCTGTCTTGAGGCAGGGCATGGCCCTTACCTCCAGTAATGTCAGCGATAATTTCTTTCAAACCGGGCCCGAATAATGTCTGCCCTTTGAAAGGTATGTTAAGCAATTTAGATTTAGAAGTTACATCGGCTGACCAGGATTTTAGACACAGCGCTCTGCGCGCCTGAATGGCGAATCCGGAATTCTTAGCCGTAAGCTTAGTTAGATGTACTACGGCATCAGAAATAAATGAATTAGCTAGCTTAAGGGCTTTAAGCTTGTTTGTAATCTCATCCAATGGAGCTGATTCAAGGGTCTCTTCCAGAGACTCAAACCAGAATGCCGCCGCAGCCGTGACAGGCGCAATGCATGCGAGTGGTTGTAATATAAAACCTTGTTGAGTAAACATTTTCTTAAGGTAACCCTCTAATTTTTTATCCATTGGATCTGAAAAGGCACAGCTATCCTCCACCGGGATAGTGGTACGCTTAGCCAGAGTAGAAACTGCTCCCTCCACCTTAGGGACTGTCTGCCATAAGTCCCGTGTGGTGGCGTCTATTGGAAACATTTTTCTAAATATAGGAGGGGGGGGAAAGGGTACACCGGGCCTATCCCACTCCTTGGTAATAATCTCTGTAAGCCTCTTAGGTATAGGAAAGACGTCAGTACACGCCGGTACTGCATAGTATCTATCCAGCCTACACAATTTCTCTGGGATTGCAACCGTGTTACAATCATTCAGAGCCGCTAATACCTCCCCTAATAGTACACGGAGGTTCTCAAGCTTAAATTTAAAATTTGAAATGTCTGAATCCAGTCTATTTGGATCAGATCCGTCACCTACAGAATGAAGCTCACCGTCTTCATGCTCTGCTACTTGTGACGCAGTATCAGACATGGCTCTAACATTATCAGCGTACTCTGTTCTCACCCCAGAGTGGTCGCGTTTACCTCTAAGTTCTGGCAATTTAGATAAAACTTCAGTCATAACATTAGCCATGTCTTGTAAAGTGATTTGTAATGGCCGCCCTGATGTACTTGGCGCCACAATATCACGCACCTCCCGAGCGGGAGATGCAGGTACTGACACGTGAGAAGAGTTAGTCGGCATAACTTTCCCCTCGATGTCTGGTGAAATTTTCTTGACATGTACAGATTGGCTTTTATTTAAAGTAGCATCAATGCAATTAGTACACAAATTTCTATTGGGCTCCACATTGGTCTTAGAACATATTGCACAAAGAGATTCCTCTGTGTCAGACATGTTTAAACAAACAAGCAATTAGACTAGCAAGCTTGGAAAATACTTTTCAAACAATTTTTCAAGTAATATAAAAAGCGTTACTGTGCCTTTAAGAAGCACACAAAAAAACTGTCACAGTTGAAATAACAATTAACCGGATTAGTTATAGAAACCAATTTATTACAGTAAATGTATTGATTTAGCAAAGGAACACACCCACTAGCAAATGGATGATTAACCCCTTAATACCGGAAAAACGTATAACAATAAAATATAAACGTTTTTATCACAGTCAAAACACAGTCTCACAGGTCTGCTGTGAGTGATTACCTCCCTCAAAACTAGTTTTGGAGACCCCTGAGCTCTGTAGAGACGTCCTGGATCATGCAGGGAGAATAAGGAAGACTTGTGACTGAATTTCTACTGCGTAGAAAAGCACCAAAATAGGCCCCTCCCACTCATAGTACAACAGTGGGGAAGCTCAATAAACTGACTTTATTTAAAACAAACGACAGCCAAGTGGAAATTAATGCCCATAAAATTTTTCACCAAGTACCTCAAAGCTAAAACGATTAACATGCCAGTAAACGTTTTAAATATAAATATATGAAATGTTATTAAAAAGCCTGTTGCTAGTCGCTTTCACTGCAAAAAGGCTATAAGTTATATGTATACAGTCTTTTCTTAGTGAAGTGCCATTCCCCAGAAATACTTCAGTGCCAACATACATACATAACAGCCTGATACCAGTTGCTACTACTGCATTTAAGGCTGTACTTACATTTTAACGGTATTAGCAGTATTTTCTCAGTCAATTCCATTCTTTAGAAAATAATATACTGCAACATACCTCTTTGCAGGTGAACCCTGCCCGCTGTCCCCTGTTCTGAAGTTACCCCGCTCCTCAGAAGGCCGAGAACAGCAAATGGATCTTAGTTACGTCCGCTAAGATCATACACAAACTCAGGCAGATTCTTCTTCTAATGCTGCCTGAGAAAAAACAACACACTCCGGTGCCGTTTAAAATAACAAACTTTTGATTGAAGAAATAAAAACTAAGTTTTAATAACCACTGTCCTCTCACACATCTTATCGATTAGTTAGGTGCAAGAGAATGACTGGGTATGACGTAGAGGGGAGGAGCTATATAGCAGCTCTGCTTGGGTGATCCTCTTGCACTTCCTGTTAGGGAGGAGTTAATATCCCATAGGTAATGGATGACCCGTGGACTGACTACACTTAACAGGAGAAAAGGAAGATATTGTACCTCTACATTTTTTTCAACTCACCAGAGTAAGTGCTGTGTAAACAGTTATACTTCAGCTGCTGTCCAGCTGCAAGTTGAAAACACAAACAAACAATAGCTAATCAGCATCAGCAGTGCAGAGATCATGCTTTGCCTTTGCTGTGATCTCATGAGATTTCATAGAACTTAAACTGAATAGGAAAATAACCCTAGCAGGTCCTGGGGCTGCTTAAAGTCTCTTTGCTCTGTAAAGAAAGATAAGGTTTAACATGTATTGGCTTAGTGAGCCAGGGATAATATATTCATAGAAATCTCAATTGAGTATTGATATATATCATGCTGGTCGACACTGGGTTTCCTCTTTCCAGTCTAAGCTAAATACCACATCTGATAAAGCGGTGTGTTTCACACTAAATTACAGACTTATGATAGGCAAGTTTTCCCCTCTTTCATGGTGAACACATATATATGTTCAGGTGATATTTTCTAGTCCGCTTTTTACAGCTATGCTGCATCACTTTCATGTGCTTCAACATTTGGGTATCATGTCCCTTTAAGTGTTTCACTCAAATACACTACGAAATACAGCGGAAAAAATTGTGTTTTTTCGGAGAAAACTATTATCACTTGATAATTTGCATAAGAAAAAATTTGTAACCTAAAAGGAAAAACAGTATTTAAGCTAAATGTATAATTTTTACATCTAAAATGAAGGTTTATTATTGTGTAAAAGTTTTTTTAAATGGATTTATAGATATATGGTATATGACTAAGTGCAGAACTGGGAAGAGCTTAAGGGGGAAATTTATCAAGCCGTTAACCGCAAGTACGCTGGAATTCCGCAGTGTAATTGTGGCGAGCTTGACCCGAAATCTGTGACGTAACATACGATCCGCCGGTCTCAATCCGACCCAGATCAATGCTTACGTCATTACAGATGTTCCGAATACACATTCGGCACTATTTGACACTTTTTCAAAGTTACCAAATAGTTAACAGGTACGCTCGCGGCTATTCCGGCCCAGAGTACCTGGTTTTCAATCCGCCACCCTGGAGGCCGCGGATGCCATAGGAATCAATGGGAGTCTGAAAGCACCAGAAAGCTTATGTTCGATGCTGCCAGATATCCCATTGATTTATATGGTAGAAAACAAGTAACATTAACATCTAACACCCTAACATAAGCCCCAAGTCTAAACACCCCTAATATGCCCTTAATAAAGTTATTAACCCCTATTCCACCGCTCCCCAACACCGCCGCAACTAAATAAATGTATTAATCCCTATCCCGCCGCTCCCCACTAAATAAATGTATGAACCCCTAAACCTCTGGCCTCCCACATCACTACCATTAACTAAACCTCTTAACCCCTAAACCGCCAGCCCCCCACATCGCCATAAACTAAATTAAGCTATTAACCCCTAAACCTAACAACCCGCTAACTTTTAAATCTACAATTAAAAATTACTAAATTACAAACAAAAAAAACACTAAGTTACAAAAAATAAAAAACACAAAATTACGGAAAAAAAACCAACAGTATCAAAAATAAAAATGAATTACACATAATCTAATAGCCCTATCATTGGGGCATTGCCCCAAAGAAATCAGCTCCTTTACCTGTAAACAAAATACAAACACCCCCCAACAGTAAAACCCACCACCCAACCAACCAACCCCCCCAAATAAAAAGCCTATCTCAAATAACCTACGCTCCCCATTGCCCTGAAAAGGGCATTTGTATGGGCATTAAGATCCCTTAAAAGGGCATTTAGCTCTTTTACCTGCCCAGACTCTACTCTAAAATAAAACCCACCCAAAAAACCCTTAAATAAACCTAACACTAACCCCAGACGATCCACTTACAGTTTTTGAAGTTCCGTTTGAAGGATCCATCAAGCCGGCAAGAAGTCTTCATCCGGGCGACAAGAAGTCTTCATCCGGACGGCCTCTTCCATCTTCATCCATCCGGCGAAGTCTTCATCCATGCAGCCTCTTCTATCTTCATCCATCTGGCGTGGAGCGGGACCATCCTGAAGACATATGGCGTGGAGCTCCTCTTCAATACAGTTGCCGCCGTAAACTGGAACTTGAATGCAAGTGACATCATCTAAGATGGCGTCCCTTGCATTCCTATTGGCTGAAAGGTTCCAATCAGCCAATAGGATGAGAGCGTAATCCTATTGGCTGTTCCAATCAGCAAATAGGATGAGAGCTCAATCCTATTGGCTGCTCCAATCAGCCAATAGGATTGAGCTCTCATACTATTGTCTGATTGGAACAGCCAATAGGATTTTAGCAGCTCTAATCCTAATGGCTGATTGGAACCTTTCAGCCAATAGGAATGCAAGTTCCAGTTTACGGTGGTGACCGTATTGAAGAGGAGCTCCACGCCGGATGTCTTCAGGATGGACCCGCTCCACGCCGGATGGATGAAGATAGAAGATGCTGCATGGATGAAGACTTCGCCGGATGGAAGAAGATGGAAGAGGCCACCCGGATGAAGACTTCTTGCCGTCCGGATGAAGACTTCTTGCCGGCTGGATGGATCCTTCAAGTGAAACTTCAAAAACTGTAAGTGGATCGTCGGGGGTTAGTGTTAGGTTTATTTAAGGTTTTTTTGGGTGGGTTTTATTTTTAGAGTAGGGTCTAGTCAGGTAAAAGAGCTAAATGCCCTTTTAAGGGCAATGCCCATACAAACGCCCTTTTAAGGGAAAAGGGGAGCTTAGGTTATTTAAGATAGACTTTTTATTTGGGGGGGTTGGTTGGTTGGGTGGTGGGTTGTACTGTTGGGGGGTGTTTGTATTTTTTTTTACAGGTAAAAGAGCTGATTTCTTTGGGGCAATGCCCCGCAAAAGGCCCTTTTAAGGGCCATTGATAGTTTATTGTAGGCTAAGGTTTTTTTATTTTGGGGGGGGGGCTTTTTTATTTTGATAGGGATATTAGATTAAGGTGTAATTTTTTTTTTTTTTAAAAACTGTGGTTTATTTTTATGCGTAATTAAGTGTTTTTTTTATTTTTTGTAATTTAGTCATTTTTAATAGTAGATTTAAATAATTTGAGTAGGGTTAGGGTTTTTTAATATGTAATATAGTTAATTTAATTGCTTTTTTAATGTAATTGTAGTATAATAGTTAGGGTAGGTTAATTAATAGTTTAGAATTAGTTTATTTTAATTCTACAGGTAAGTTTAAATATATTTTAAGATAGGGATGTTGTAATTTTAATGTAAAGTTAGCGGGTTGTTAGGTTTAGGGGTTAATAGCTTAATTTAGTTTATGGCGATGTGGGGGACTGGCAGTTTAGGGGTTAATAGGTTTAGTTAATGGTAGTGATGTGGGAGGCCAGAGGTTTAGGGGTTAATACGTTTATTTAGTGGCGGCAGGTCCGGGAGCGGCAGGATAGGGGTTAATAACTTTATTTAGGTTGCGGCGGGATCCGGGAGCGGCGGGATAGGGGTTAATAACTTTATTAAATTTGCAGCGAGGTCCGGGAGTGGCGGGATAGGGGTTAAACATTTTAGTATAGTGGAGGCGTTTAGTGACAGGGTATAAATAAAGTTGGTAAAAAGCCAAATAGCAGCGAGATAGATGACTGTTAGTTAACAACAGTACGATGCTCATCGCCCCGTACTTGGTGTGTGGCTTTTTTATAAAAAATGTGGAGATCGTATTCAGGTCCGTGGCCACGATGTTAGGCGATGTTAGGCGAGCGTATTGGTGCTGGCGAATGCAGCACAGTTGACAGCTTGATAAATATCCCCCTATATGTGTATATGCATGCATATATGTGTGTGTGTATGTATGAGTGTGTGTGTGTATAAGAGTGTGTGTGTGTGTGCATGTATTTATTTATGTATGTGTGAAGTGTTAAAATTAATTATATACTATAGTATAAAACTAAATGAAGAACTAGCGTGCCGGTGAGGTTTAGCGTGCCGTTGGCTTAGAGCTCAATTGATAGCTGACTTGTGTTTTTCAGCACACCTCTCATAGAAGTGAGGTATATATATCTGATACGTACATTTAAAAAAACATATGTGCACACATCTATCTATCTTTCTATCTATCTATCTATCTATCTATCTATCTATCTATATATACATACAGGTACACACACATATATATACATATTTAGACAAGTACATGTATGTATCTCTATGTTAAAGCCTTTTCTTTCCTATGACATGGAGAGTCCACGACATCATTCCAATTACTAGTGGCATATTCAACTCCTGGGTAGCAGGAGGAGAAAAGAGCATAGAGTGTAACTTCCTTTACCCATAACCCCCAGTCATTCTCTTTGTCTCTGTCAATGGAGGATGTGCAAAGTTGGTGTCTGAAGATATTTAATCCTTTTATGGGTACTTTTCCCTGCAAGCAAGGATTGGGGTCTAGCTGTGTCCACGTCAATCTCTTTAGTAAGAGTAGTGGTGGCTTTTAGCAGTTAAAAGGTGGCAAAGTAGTCTTTGCTTTACTTTTAACACTTTGCTACCCCTTTGCAGAAAGCCAGAGTTGGTTACTCTGTTCTTTCTTTTCCTACAGGTGCATGAGAGGGTGTGATATACCTTTAAGGTATATCCCGCCCTGGTCCAGGAACCACCCTATTTAAAGGGGTTGGCGCATACTCTCATTGCCTGGAAATTGTTGAATTCAAGGAAAGCTCCTTATTTTCTTGTCTTGTTTGTTACAGGTCTTTGAATCATTACTCTGATCTAAAGAGCGTCTGAACCTCAGAGTTGGAAGTTTATTTATCACGTACTTTCTATAAACATTTCAGCATCGTTTATTATCACCTATCCTGCATACCTGGTCACTTGTATTCTTTTGCGCTATTACGTTCTCTTGCAAAGGGCCGCCGGATCTACATTCCTTATCGGGACCGGAAGTCGCACTCACACCGCAGTAGCGCAATCGCCAGGTCAGTCTCTACCTACTCACTGCACGGGAGTTCACTTTGTGTCACAGTCTTTAAGGTAACCTATCTCCAATTATGTTTGCTCATAAGCGCTCATGTTAAATGTGAGTTTCTGATTACAAAGTGCTACTACTCTTGAGCTGTATTACAGTCTGTTTTGGATGAATGAACTTGTATATATTTTATGCTGTGTCTGTGTGAGTGCGTGAAGTCGGCTGAAGATTTTGGAGATATTCCTGTCTTGATACATACTAATCAGGAACTATTCCTATACTGAATCTGCAATACTAACTGTCAACAAACCTTACTTGTTATATCTGATCTTAGCAATAAGTTTGCATAGATCAAACACTAGAATATAATCATTCATACAGCAACAGCCTCATTTTGATCTAAACTGGTCGTTACAAGAATTAATTTCCGGTTTAGCATTCTCAAGAGCAACAAATCCAATATTTTAACACTATATAAAACACGGTTTATAACCGGTGTATCACATAATATCCAGGCCATTTTTTTAGTGTTGAAATAAAGGAATTGTTGCTACTATGTCTCCTGAGGAAATAGAGACTCAGTTTAATAGTATTGAACAAAAGTTAGATTATCTGGCACATGCATTGACTGAAGTGCAAGCAGATAATCTAGCTATTAAAACGGTGCTTAAAGACTACATGGCTGCTAAAAGTAGCGAGGTACCTGAGCCACATATTCAGTATCCACAACCCTTTTCTGGCAAAAGGCAAGAGTTTAGGGATTTCAAAACTGCTTGTCATCTACTATTTTCATTGAGACCACGCACCTACCATTCAAATAGAATAAAAGTGTGTACCACCATATCATTCCTACAAGGTGAGCCCCGGACCTGGGCTAATAGGTATTATGAGAACAATGATCCTATTTTAGACTCCCTACAGGATTTTTTCCAAGCAATGGCTAATCTTTATGAGGATACTGACTCTCAGATATTAGCAGAAACAAAGTTGCGCTCCCTTAAACAAGGGAAGCGGACAGTGGAGGAGTACACTACTGATTTCCAGATGTGGGCAGTAGACTCCAAATGGAATCAGATCAGCTTAAAAAATCAGTTCAGGCTGGGTTTGTCTGAGACTCTTAAGGATGAGCTATCCAGACAGGATATGCCGGATATTCTCTCAGCACTCATAAAACTGAGCACCTCAATTGATAGAAGGATTAGAGAAAGGCGTGCCGAGAAGGCCACATATGATTACATTCCTAAAAAATCATATATGTACACCACTCCATCAGAGAGGCCGACGACAAGTTCCACACCAATGGAAATCGGCGTTATTAAGGGTCCTCTCTCAGAGGAAGAAAAAGCAAGAAGAAGATTGGAAAATCTATGTCTTTATTGTGGAAAAAAGGAACACATTGTCTCACAGTGTCCACTATTACAACGACAAAAGAAGGGTAAGCAAAATGAGATACATAACATATGCCATATCTCAGAGAATATGCAATTGACATTGGTTATCTCTTTACAGTGGGATCAGGAAAGTATCCAGTGCAGGGCGTTGATTGATTCTGGTGCATCCGGAAACTATATAGATTCCCTGTATGTTGTAAATAATAAAATACCTCTTGTGTGTAAACAAAACCCTGTTTATGTCAAATCTATTGACGGAACTTTAATTAAAAAGGGACCAATCACACACCAGACAATACCATTGTTAACCACAATAGACACGGGTCATACTGAATATATCAGTTATGATGTAATACCCATAGCACTTCATACTAGTATCCTAGGTTATACTTGGTTGCAAAGACATAACCCTGAAATAAACTGGGCACAGTCAAAACTTATATTAAATTCTACTTACTGTAAGACTACATGTTTTCCCCATAGCATTATTGCTACTGTGAGGGAAATTGTCCCTACAGTCTATCAGGATTTGGCAGAGGTATTCGATATGGTGGAGGCAGAAAATCTACCTCCACACAGACAATTTGATTGTCCAATAGATCTAATACCTGGAGCAATTATACCCCATGGGAAAATTTACCCATTATCATAAACTGAGCTAGTCTACTTGAGATCTTATTTAGATGATAATTTGAGAAAAGGGTTTATTTCTCATTCAACTTCCCCTGCAGCTGCAGGGATGTTTTTGGTCAAGAATAAGGATGGTACTTTAAGACCGATAATTGACTATAGAGCATTAAATGCAGTAACTGTCAAGAATAGATACCCTTTACCATTAATTCCAGAATTAATTGAACGTTTAAAGGGAGCTACCATTTACACTAAGTTAGACCTGAAGGGAGCTTACAATCTTATCCGCATGAAAGAGGGCGATGAATGGAAAACTGCTTTCCGCACTAGATATGGTCTGTTCCAATATAATGTTATGCCATTTGGGTTGAGTAATGCTCCCGGTACTTTCCAGCATTTCATAAACGAAATCTTTCACGATTTAATGGATATATGCGTCATAATTTACCTAGACGATATATTGATTTATTCCAAAACACTGGAGGAACATAAAAGACATGTAAGATGGGTCTTAATAAGGTTAAAAGAACATAAACTTTACGCAAAAAAGGAAAAATGTCTTTTTCATGTGGATAAAATCAAGTTTTTAGGATATATCATAACACCTGACAAGATCCACATGGATCCTGACAAGGTGTCAGCAGTGATTCAATGGCCCATACCGAATTCTATACGTGCTCTACAGAGATTCATAGGATTCGCTAACTACTATCGAAAATTTATTGACAATTTTTCCAATATAGTAAAACCATTGACCCAACTTACTAGCAAAAAACACCGATACAAATGGACAGATGAAGCCCAACAAGCTTTTGATGTATTAAAACACAGATTTGGTGCCGCTCCTTTACTACATATACCAGACCCAAAATTACAGTATGTATTGGAGGTGGATGCCTCCACTTCTGGCATTGGGTCGGTATTGTCTCAATATAATAAGGAAAAAACAGAGATACATCCTGTAGCCTTCTACTCTAGAAGATTTACCTCTGCAGAGAATAACTATAGTATAGGTGACAAAGAATTACTAGCTATTAAAGTATCATTAGAACAGTGGAGACATTTATTAGAAGGCACTAATGAACCATTTAAAATCTACACCGACCACAAAAATCTCCAATATTTAAAGCAAAGCAAAACCTTATCAGCCAGACAGGTAAGATGCTCACTGTTCTTAGACAGATTTGATTTCCAAATAACATATAGGCCTGGGGTGTTAAATACCAAAGCTGATGCACTGTCACGACTCTATGAACAAACTAACATAGATACTCTCAGTCCAATTATACCTCCTGAAAGATTCATAGGAGTCTTAACACCTCTAGAAAAAGAAATAAAAAAGGCTTTAAAAAGTGAACCCACACAACCTAACACATGTATCCGAAATACTAAGACTGGATTACTCTATCACAATAAAAGATTATATGTACTATCTATATTAAGAAAGCAAATAATGCATCACACACATGATATACCTCTGGCAGGTCATAGTGGTATATAGAAAACCATAGAAAAAACGAGACCTCTCTTTTGGTGGCCACAGATGGATCAGTCTATACATGACTATGTTTTATCATGTGACACCTGTGCGAGGAATAAAATAGACCATAAAGGCCCGATAGGGCTGTTATCTCCTCTGCCCATTCCTGAGAGACCCTGGGAGACAATATCGATGGATTATATAGTAGAATTACCCAATTCACAACACTATAACACGATATTAGTCGTAGTAGACCATCTTACAAAGCTAGGGCATTTTATACCTTTAAAAGGTCTGCCATCCGCTTATGTTACAGCTAACGTTTTTTTAGCTCATATAGTAAAGCTACATGGACTACCAAGTAATATCATCACTGACAGAGGTACCCAGTTCACCTCGACTTTTTGGAGAGCCTTATGTAAACTACTGAAAATAAACCCTAAGTTCTCTACTGCTTTCCACCCACAGACTAATGGGTTAACCGAAAGGTTGAACCAAACTTTGGAGCAGTATCTGCGCTGTTATATAACTCATCAACAAGATGATTGGGTGAATTATCTCTCGATGGCAGAATTCGCCTACAATAATTCAGTTTCCGCCACCACAAAAGTATCACCTTTTTACGCAACGTATGGTTTTCACCCAACAACCATATCCTTATCTGCCACCGAAGTTAATTCCCCCGCAGCCACAGACTACTCTAAACAGTTACAAGAAAGACTTGATCAGCTGAAACAACACCTTTCTGAAGCAAAAACAACTCAGAAATTTTATTATGACCAACATCACAGATCTGGTCCTGAGTACCATGAAGGTGATAAAGTCTTATTGTCCACTAAACATCTCCGATTACACGTACCCTCTAAGAAGATTGCGAACCGGTTTATTGGACCTTTTATAATTGATAAGATAATAAATCCAACTACAGTTAAGCTGAAATTACCCTCACACTACAAATTTCACCCAACGTTCCATGTATCGCTTGTGAAGCTATACAAGGCATCAGGTACTACTCCCATACCAATTGATACCCCAATTCTAATCGACAACCAAGAGGAGTTCGAGATTGAAAAAATTCTTGATTCCAGACTCAGAAGAGGTCATCTAGAATACTTCTTGAAATGGAAGGGTTTTGGCCCTGAGGAAAACTCTTGGTTACATCACACTGAAATACACGCACCTCGTCTGATCCGCGCATTTCATCGGAGATACCCTATGAAGCCTTCGCCGGCTAATTAAGGGGGATCTCTGTTGGGGGAGTGTGTGATATACCTTTAAGGTATATCCCGCCCTGGAACAGGAACCACCCTATTTAAAGGGGTTGGCGCATACTCTCATTGCCTGGAAATTGTTGAATTCAAGGAAAGCTCCTTATTTTCTTGTCTTGTTTGTTACAGGTCTTTGAATCATTACTCTGATCTAAAGAGCGTCTGAACCTCAGAGTTGGAAGTTTATTTATCACGTACTTTCTATAAACATTTCAGCATCGTTTATTAACACCTATCCTGCATACCTGGTCACTTGTATTCTTTTGCGCTATTACGTTCTCTTGCAAAGGGCCGCCGGATCTACATTCCTTATCGGGACCGGAAGTCGCACTCACACCGCAGTAGCGCAATCGCCAGGTCAGTCTCTACCTACTCACTGCACGGGAGTTCACTTTGTGTCACAGGTCTTTAAGGTAACCTATCTCCAATTATGTTTGCTCATAAGCGCTCATGTTTAAATGTGAGTTTCTGATTACAAAGTGCTACTACTCTTGAGCTGTATTACAGTCTGTTTTGGATGAATGAACTTGTATATATTTTATGCTGTGTCTGTGTGAGTGCGTGAAGTCGGCTGAAGATTTTGGGAGATATTCCCTTGTCTTGATACATACTATCAGGAACTATTCTATACTGGAATCTGCAATACTAACTGTCAACAAACCTTACTTGTTATATCTGATCTTAGCAATAAGTTTGCATAGATCAAACACTAGAATATAATCATTCATACAGCAACAGCCTCATTTTGATCTAAACTGGTCGTACAAGAATTAATTTCCGGTTTAGCATTCTCAAGAGCAACAAATCCAAGTATTTTAACACTATATAAAACACGGTTTATAACCGGTGTATCACACAGGGAGTGGAGTACCTTCACACCTACAGTAAGTAGTGGTCATCTGTCCTGCAAGATCTAAGGTAAGTGCCTTTTCCCTCTGGATAGCGAAGGACAGTGGACAGATTTATTTGGCACTTTATTCCCTTTCTTCTTTTAATTACAGTCAGTAATGTACCATTGAGACTATAATTGGCCTTTGGGTTTTTGGATCCTATATGCATAATTTTGCTCTTGGTAATATTAAATTTCAGATCCCATTTTTTTGACCAGTCCTCTAGTTTATTAATATCACAGGTTCATTTGATCAACTCCTCCTGGAAACATCTACCCTGTTACAAATTTTTGTATCATCAGCAAACAAGCAAACCTTCCCCTTAAGCCCACTTCCAATATCACTTTATGAACATGTTAAAACAAAACAGGCCCAAGAACTGACCCTTGGGGAACACCACTAGTAACTGATGCCTCATTTGAATGTACTCCATTAATTGAAACCTTCTGTCGTCTATCTTTAAGCCAGCATTCTACCCACTTAACAATCTTAGCATCTATTCCAAGGCAATACATTTTGTGAATAAGTTTGTTGTGTTGGACAGTGTCAAGATGCTTTGCTAAAGTCTAGATATGCAACATCTACGGCTCCTCCTGGTCTATTATTTTAGTTACATGGTCAAAGAAATCAATTAGATAGTCAGGCATGATCTTCTAGCAGTGAAACCATGCTGTCCTTTTGTCTTCTAAGTTGTTTTGTCTGAATGAAAGATACAAGTCTTTCCTTTAAAAGAGTTTCCATTAATTTCCCTGCAATTGAGGTCAAACTGACTGGTCTATAGTTGCAGAATCTTCCCTACTACCCTTTTTATGAAGAGGGACTACATTGGCAATTTTTCCAGTCTTTTGGAACAACTCCTGTTAGAAGTAACTGATTAAATAAATCAGCTAAATGGAGTAGCTATTACGGATCGAAGTTCTCTTAGAACCCTTGGATGAATATTATCTGGACCCACAGACTTATTAACTTTTATTTTTGATAAAGCCCTTGAAACCTCTTCCTCTGTAAAAAGAAAAGTACTACTCACATTATTTACAGTAACATCCCTTAATAGCATCTCACTATCTTTGCCATCTGTTGTAAAGACTGAACAAAAGTAATCATTTAAAACAGTTTGCTATTTGTTTATCTTCTTCCACTACTCTATCCTCATTCTTGAGTCTAACTATCCCTCTGTTAGTTTTTTCTCTTTTCACTGATATATCTAAAGAAGGTTTTTGTCACCATTTTTTACAGATTATGCTATTTTCTCTTCTGCATTAGGCTTTAGCCTTTCTGATTAAGTGCTTTGTCATCTTTTGATGGGTTCTCCATTTTTCTTTACCCTCTTGCTGAGCCAGTGAGTTTGAATTTTTTATAGACTGTCTTTTTGTCTTAACTGCATTTGCTACTTCTCTTGAAAACCATATTGGTTTTCTTTTTCTTTTACTTTTCCAAACAACCCTAATACAGTATTTAGTTACATCTAGAATAGCATTTTAAAATATTCCCACTGTCTTGTACCCTGTAATCTGTGCCATCCCATTTAGGGATGTAGGAGGTGTCTCGCATTGAGGATCAGTGTCGGCTTTGGCAACTTAACATTTTCTCTTCAAGCGGATCTTTTGTCAAGAAGCTTCTGTGATAGAGGAGAGAATCTCTGCAGGAGAGTCTCACTTCCTCTTGCTAATGAGGGGGTGTTAACCCTGTCCGTTAGGAACTTCAGGCAATCTCAGGTTGCCTAATCGGGGTTCATTTTATTTGCTATATTTAATTTCATGATATAAATCTCTACTAAAATTTGAAAATTCTTTTATATTTCACTAATTTGGTTATATTTAGGAGCTGATTCTGTAGCTATGGATACAGAAATAGATCAGTCTATGGGGTCAATTTATGTAAGTGCGAGCGAGGCACTGATCCAATATAGGGATCATGTCCGCTGCACATCGATAAATGCCGAAGCATACGCTGTTGGCATTTATCATTGCACCAGCAGTTCTTGTGTAACTGCTTGTGCAATGCCGCCCGCTGCAGATTTGCGGCTAATCGGCTTCTAGCAGGGGGTGTCAATCAACCCGATCATATTCGATTGGGTTGATTTCTGTCCGCCGCCTCATAGCAGCGGGCAGGTTTTGGAGCAGCGGGTCCACGGGGACATCAAGCTCCGTAAGGAGCTTGATAAATTGACCCCCATGTCTGTGGATAAAAGCTTACTATGTTTAGAGGGCTCAAATTATCCTGCCAATGCAATTTTGTTCCTCATGCTTAGCTAAAAACCTTAAATATAAAGACAGAATTACTCTCTTCTGAGCCAAGTGTCTCTCAGGATAATGGCTGTGTGTGACATGCCTCAGCTTTCTCCTCAAATGTCCCAAACCTTAATTGTTTCTCATACTGTGCCTTCTGTGTCCTCTCAACCACCTGGGGGTGTTTTATTTACCATGGGATTATGCCACTCAGATTACTTCTGCAGTATCTGTTGCTTTGTCAGCTTTCCCTTCTTGGGGTAAGTGTAAGAGGAAATCTAAACATTTGTGTGGTAGCAAGGTTTCTGACTCTAAAACTGTGCAGGCCAACTTAGATGTCTGAATGAGGAGGATACTTCAGTAGCTTCTGAAGGTGAAATCTCTGACTCTGACACTATGGGGGAAAAATCTCTCTGACTCTGACCACTATGGGGGAAAAATCTTCTGAATCTGAAGAAGTTAATTTCCGATTTAAGCTTGGGACATCTCCGGTTGCTTCTGAAAGAAGTTCTAGCTACCTTGGGCGACTCTCAACCTTCGGTTGCTGGTCAACCCTAAAGAAGTCCTCTAAACATATTAGAGTTTATGATTCTCCAACAGTCTGAGGGATGTTTTTCCTGTTCCAGACAGATGTCTGAAATTATTGCTCAGGAATGGGATAAGCCAGGGGTTCCCTTTTTCCCTTCCTTGTTTTTAAAAAAGATGTTCCTGGTTGCTGACTCCATTCGGGACTCATGGCGTACTGTGCCTAAAGTAGAGGGAGCTATATCTACTCTAGCTAAAAGAACTACATTTCAAATATAGGATAGGTTGGTTCTTTTAAGGATCCAATAGATAAGAAGCTAGAAGCTTACTTAAAAAAGGATGTACATCCATCAAGGATTACAGTGGCAACCTGTGGCAAGTATTGCTACGGTTGCGGGAGCAGCATCTTATTGGTGGGTGTGATGCCCTGTCTGATCTGATATCAGAAGATACTATGGTAGAGGGAGATCCAAGATATGATCAAAGCTCTTAAACTGGTCAATACCTTTATCTGTGATGCCAACATGCAGGTAATTAGACTGGGAGCTAAAATTATCTAGCTTCCACTTTTCTAGCTTGCATAGCTCTGTGGTTAAAATCCTAGTCGGCTGATGTATCTTCAAAGGCTAAGCTTTTGGCTTTACCTTATAAGGGGTAAAACTCTCTTTGGGTACTGGTCTGGCGGAAATCAATTATGGGTTGAAAGGGATCTTTCCTACCCCAGGAGAAGAAGAATAGACCTAAGGGTCAACAGACTTCTAATTTTCTTTCCTTAACAACTTTAAGGGACAGAAATCCTCCTCTCCAAACCAGACCAATCCAGGCCCAATTGGAAATCCAGCCAGCCTTGGAATAATGGAAAAGCAAAAACAAGAAACTTCAGGCTGACTCTAAATCAGCATGAAGGGGTCCACCCAGATCCTGTTTTTGATCAGGTTGGGGGCAAGGCTTTCTCTTTTTTGACAGGCTTGATACGCAATGTCCCCAGATCCATGGGCTGTGAACATAGTATCTCAGGGTTACAAAATAGGATTCAGATCTTGCCCTCCAAGGGGCAGATTTCTCCTGTCAAGACAATCCCCAAACCAGTTTAAAGAGGGAGGCACTTCTTAAATTGTGTAGAGGACCTATCCTCCCTTGGGAATTTGTGCCAGTCCCTCTAGAGAGCAAGGTCAAGGATTCTATTCAAATCTATTTGTGGTTCACAAAAAGGAGGGAACTTTCCAAACCATCATAGACCTAAAGTGTCTCAACAAATTCCTCAGGGTTCCGTCCTTCAAGATGGATACTATTCGTTCCATTCTTTTATTGGTTCGGATAGGTCAGCTTCATGACGACCATAGACCTGAAAGGACGCATATTTAAACGTTCCATTACCATTCACAGGGGATCATCACGAGTTTCTAAGGTTTACCTTTCTGGACACGCATTTCCTAGTTTATTGCCCTTTCCGATTGGTCTTGCCACAGCTCCCAGATTATTCACAAAGGTTCTGGAGCCCTATTTGCAGAGATCAGAACCCAGGGATTTGCTGTGGAGGCCTTATCTAGATGGACATCTGGTTCAGGCATCATCTTTTCAACTAGCAAAAGCTCATACAGAGATGTTGTTGCCTTTTCTACATTCTCACGGGTGCAGGGGCATAATACCACCTAGGCAGACAAGCATGTGCCTAGGGCAGCAGCTTGGTTGGGGCTGAACTTTTTGGAGCTTTAGTAGGAGCCGGTAAACCAGCTGAGCTCATGTGGCAGCTGCTGTATTAACTTTCTAGTGATGTTTGCTATATGAATACAGTAAGGCTGCCTACTGAATGTAGACCTGACTGTACTCATGTTAGCAGGCATCACTAGAAAGCTTAGTACAAGTGACAATGCAATAAGAATGAGGGGCTGCCTCTATCTTAAGTCAAATCCGATCGCAATTTACCTTAGATATAGGTTGCAATAGTCACACCAGCACTGTTTCTCTTAGCTACAGCAGGACTCTGCAGGTGCTACCATATGGAAGTAATTCACTGCTCCCTGTCTGTAAACTGCAGGAGGACTAGGCATTTAACACTAGTGTTTGCTGTGGACTGACGATCTTATGCCCCTCCCCCTCTTGCCCTATGGTTTTATTTTCTTCTCGATAGTCGGAGACCACAACAAATCAGGCACATTCTGACAGGCAGTGTTATTGTAGCCTACCTGCTTGAGCGAGGAGAGATAGAAAATTGTGGTGCTGCAGTGTTCCAACTTCACCAATTTCAGGTATCAGATGCATCTCAAACGGCTCATCATTGGAAGTTCAAAAGGTTGCAGAGTATGTATATAAGATCAGTGACTGTTGTGTTTTTTCTTTCTATTTTCAGAGAATTTTTATTAATTTTTTTAACTGCCCTGAAACTATTGTCCATTGAAATGTTTGTCATAAATCAGTCCTAATGTTTTCATGAACTGCTCAAAACTTTTTTTCTGGTTGATATAACTGATATAACACTTTTTATCCACTTCATGGAAAACAAATGGGGATAGGTTTCCTACTCCAACTCACCTAATTATGCTCTCAAAAGATAAAAACAAATTGAAAAACAAATTTTTAAATAAAGCATTAATATAAAAAATCTGTAACAAAAGTGTGCATTTATTTTTTGTTTACGTTGGTTATGGTGTAAAATAGTAAAATAAGAGATAAGAAAATACATTTCCTGGTTTCTTCATATATATCTAAAAAAACAGAAAATGTGTTTTCTTATCTTTTATTTACAATATTATATATATTATATAAAAATGCAATACCCCAAAAAAATACCTAGCTCCATAATTTTTTATATATTTTTCAAGCACTGTCTTAGAGTTCTGCTGTAACTGACACACCTCCTTGCTTCCCATACATACAGACATTTGTTAGACAGGCTTTTAATAATGAAAGACTGTGTAGAGGCGTTAGCATTATGTAGACAGTGACTGTGCACTAATAGTTTAAACATTGTACTGTCTTTCATTATTAAAAACCTTTCTTACAAATAATTAAACGTTATGTGCCACGGTTTACCTCACCCCAAATGCATCCCTCCCTTCTCCTCTTCCTCCTTTTCAGCTCTGCAGTGTGATTCCCTGTACCGAATTTTTCATGCAGATAAGACGGTTCTTCGTACTAAATTGGGGATTTCTCCCAAGGTGATGTCGGATCGAAACATTAATCAGAAAATTGTTGTTCTTTCCTTTTGTCCTAATCCTTCTTCCCATAAGGAACGTCTTTTGCATAACCTGAAAAGTTGTGCGTGCATCTAAAATTTTACCTAAAGCATCTAAAGATTTTCAGGCAATCTACTGCACTGTTTGTTGTTTTTTTCTGGAAAACGTAAGGCTCAGAAGTCCACTTCTACTACTCTTTCCCTCTGGTTAAGAAGTAAGATTCGTTTGCTTATGAGACTGCTGGACAGCAGCCTCCTGAGAGAATTATGGCTCATTCCACTAGGGCTGTCTCTTCATCTTGGGCTTTTAAAATTAAAGGGATACTGAACCCCAAATTTTTTCTTTCGTGATTCAGATAGAGCATGCAATTTTAAGAAACTTTATTAATTTACTCCTATTATCAATTTTTCTTTGTTCTCTTGCTATCTTTATTTGAAAAAGAAAGTCCAGGACCCTGGACAGCACTTGTTTATTGGTGGATGAATTTATCCAGCAATCAGCAAGAACATCCCAGGTTGTTTACCAAAAATGGGCCCGGTATCTAAAATTACATTCTTGCTTTTCAAATAAAGATACCAAGAGAATGAAGAACATTTGCTAATATGAGTAAATTAGAAAGTTGCTTAAAATGGCATGCTCTATCTGAATCACAAAAGAAAACATTTGGGTTCAGTGTCTCTTTAAGCTGCTGTGGAACAGATTTGCAGGGCGGCAACATGGTCCTCTTTGCATACTTTTTCCAAATTCTACAAATTTGATACTTTGCCTCGGCTGAGGCCTCTTTTGGGAGAAAGGGTTCTTCAAGCGGTGGTGCCTTCTGTTTAGGTCCTCCTGCCTTGCTCTCCCTCCCTGTTCCCTCTAGCTTAGGTATTGGTTCCCACTAGTAATTGGAATGATGTTGTGGACTCTCCATGCCATAGGAAAGAAAACAAAATTTATGCTTACCTGATAAATTTATTTCCGGGCATGGAGAGTCCACGACCCTGCCCTCTTTTTAAATAAAAATTCGGCAGTTTTTTGAGTAAACCTCAGGCACCTCTATACCCTTGTGTTTCTGCTTTTTCCATTTTCCTTCTGCTAAATGACTGGAGATTATGGGTAAGGGAAGTTACACTTAACAGCTTTGCTGGGGTGCTCTTTGCCTCCTCCTGCTGTCCAGGAGTTGAATATCCCACTAGTAATTGGAATTACGTTGTGGACTCTCCATGCCCGGAAAGAAAGAAATTTATCAGGTAAGCATAAATTTTGTTTTTATGCAATTTTTAAAAATAATATTAATCAGACAGTGTCATTATGAGTGTAACTGTACTTTTTAATATATTTTTGATATTTTGTGTGACACTTTTTATTCAAGCATTACATTTAACCAGAGCTCTGAGGTTATGATAACCTGACAAGTGTTAAATTCAATAACGCTTGAGCGAATGAGTTTGCTTTCAACTTGTAATAATAATGCTACTTCTGACACATGCAAACACCCGCGATAAATCCCTTATCATGTAACAGTTAGGGCGCCACTCGTAATTTGGCCCTAAATTCATGCACGTCCCTCTAATTATGGGTGCCACCATTTTGGAACCTAGGTTGCACTGCAGGTGTCTGAAGGAGGGATGCTACACATGTGCAGACACAATAGAATTAGACTAGAGGGAGGTGGAAATAACCCCAAAACTATGGTTATAAAATTATTTAGGGCTTGATTATGAGTGGTGCGCAAATTAGAACTCCCACTCGCTCTTAACTTTGGCTAGACGGAAGCTTGTTGTGCGTGTCGGGTTGCGCTCGTATTACAAGTTGAAAGAAATTGTTTTTTGTGCGAGCATAAAACCCGAGGCACGCAAAAAATATAGAGACTGTGTTAACTTTTTCTCCCTTAGACTTCAATAGAGCATGAAAAATGCAGAAAAAGCAGACAAAAAAACTAACACTCATATGCGTACGCTAACCTAACCGAGTATATTTAACAGCGCTAAACCCGACATGACATATTTATATTTAACATTCCAATGTTCTTAACATAGAAGAATCTGATCTATTTATTCTTAAATACAGGCACATATTATATATATATATATAAATATATATATACATATATAATATATATATTAGATATATATATATAATATATATATATATATTTATGATGTATAGCAAGAAGATTAGGCACCCCTGACAATTTCCATGATTTTCATTTATAAATATTAGGGGGTTTGGATCAGCAATTTCATTTTGATCTATCAAATAACTTAAGGACAACAGTATTATTTCAGTAGTGAAAGTGAGGTTTATTGGATTAACAGAAAATGCACAATATGCATCAAAACGAAAATAGACAGGGCACGCCAACAGAAATAGCACAATAATATTTAGTAGAAGCCTCCTTAAGCAGAAATAACAGCCTCTAGACGCTTGCTATAGGCCTGTAATGAGTGTCTGGATTCTGGATGAAGGTATTTTGGACCATTCCTTCTTGCAGATCAGTTAGGTTTAATGGTTGCCGAGCGATGGACAGCCCGCTTTAAATCACCCCACAGATTTTCAATAATATTCAGGTCTGGGGACTGGGATGGCCATTCCAGAACATTGTACTTGTTCCTCTGGCATAAATGCCAGAGTAGATTTTGAGCAGTGTTTTGGGTCGTTGTCTTGTTGAAATATCCAGCTCCAGATATAGAATGCCCTTGAATTTGAAAACCCCATGCCTCTTTAGGAAACTATAAAAAATGTAATATAGTAACCTTTACAAATTTATTCTGTTCAATTAATGCTGCATAAAATATTTAATAATGTAGAGAAGAAAGCAGATATTCTGAAAGGTTAAAGGGACACTGAACCCAATTTTTTTCATCTGTGATCAGATAGAGCATGCAATTTTATGCAACTTCTAATTTACTCCTATTATCAAATTTTCTTCATTCTCTTGTTATATTATTTGAAATGCACAAATGTAAATTTAGGGTGCCGGCCCATTTTTGGTGAACAACCTGGGTTTGTTCTTGCTGATTGGTGATAAATTCACCCCAAAATAAAGTGCTTTCTATGGTCTGAACCAAAAAAATAGTTTAGATGCTTCTTATTTCAAATAAAGAAAGCAAGAGAACAAAAAAATATGCTAATAGGCGTAAATTAGAAAGTTGCTTAAAATTGCATGCTCTATCTGAATCACGAAAGAAAAAAATTTGGGTTCAGTGTCCCTTTAACCAAAGTCATATAAACTCTGAGAAGAATAAGCCTACTAATATTAATTAAATTAAGGAAGGCTAGCTCCACCTAGTGGTTAAAAAGTAATACTATTTATATTGGATAATCAAAAAGATACACACATTCACTCATAGGAATAAACACATACTATTGCCAGCACCCAGGCACATGCATAATTAATACATACTGTACATACAACATATACACACAAACAGACAGACAGTAGTGCATTGCTGCTCCTGAGGCCAACCTATAGTTGCTTTTCAACAAAGATACCAAGAAAAGAAGAAAATAGATAATAACAAATAAATTGGGAAGTTTCTTAAAATTGTATGCTCTTAATCTGAATTATGACAGAAACATTTGTCGTATATATATGTCTGTTGTTTGTCTGGCTGTTTATCTATCTATCTATCTATCTATCTAATCTATTTATCTATACCAGAGAATTAAATAAAACCTACATTTTAGAATGGACTATGTACCTACTAGAGTCTTTGTTTTAATTTTCATGTGCAGGAAAAAATACTGGGTTTCTCTATTTAAAATGTGTTGCCATGACAACCAAATGTTTTTGGAATAGCTATAAAATTTTAATTGCTTAGCATAGTGTCATTTTACAGATCCCTATCCAATCTCCCATATTATTATTTTTTTAAATTAAATTTTTTAATAATTTTAAAAGGTAACAAAACAATGTTATACAAGAGTTCAGCCTGGTCAGCAATTAACGAAAGAAGTAAAGTACATAATATTTCAATTTTTTTATTATCGATTATTTGTAGAGCACAACAGATTCCGCAGCGCTAATAAACATAGGCGGTATACAAGGGTAGCAATTATAGGGATCAAATAGGTAGAGGGCCCTAGAGTCACATATTTAACTTATTTATTTATTTGCAATTGTTCTAATTGTTTTCATTTCCCATTCTTATTATGTAGGTTTATTAGAGCAGACAAGCCTTTTACCACGCTTACTCTCATTAGCATGTTTTCTCCAATTTTAAATTCACTATCTCCAACTCTTAAAAACAATATCTCCAACTCTTAAATCAATATCTCCAACTCTTAAATCTATATATCCAACTCTTAAATCTATATATCCATCTCTAAAGTCACTTCTCCAACTCTTAAATCAATATCTCAAACTATTAAATCAATATCTCCAACTCTTAAAGCAATATCTCCAACTCTTAAATCTATATATCCAACTCTGAAGTCACTTCTCCAACTCTTAAATCAATATCTCAAACTCTTAAATCAATATCTCCAACTCTTAAATCAATATCTCCAACTCTTAAATCTATATATCCAACTCTAAAGTCACTTCTTTAACTCTTAAATCAATATCTCCAACTCTTAAATCAATATCTCCAACTCTTAAATCAATATCTCCAACTCTTAAATCTATATATCCAACTCTAAAGTCACTTCTCCAACTCTTAAATCAATATCTCCAACTCTTAAATCAATATCTCCAACTCTTAAATCAATATATCCAACTCTTAAATCTATATATCCAACTCTAAAGTCACTTCTCCAACTCTTAAATCAATTTCTACAAATCTAATGTCACTTCTACAACTCTTAAATCAATATCTCCAACTCTTAAATCAATATCTCCAAATTTAAAGTCACTATATCCAACTCTTAAAATCAATATCTCCAACTCTTAAATCAATATCTCCAACTCTTAAATCAATATCTCCAAATTTAAAGTCACTTATCCAACTCTTAAATCAATATCTCCAACTCTTAAACAATATCTCCAACTCTTAATCAATATCTCCAAATTTAAATTCACTATATCCAACTCTTAAATCAATATCTCCAACTCTTAAATCAATATCTCCAACTCTTAAATCAATATATCCAACTCTTAAATCTATATATCCAACTCTAAAGTCACTTCTCCAACTCTTAAATCAATTTCTACAACTCTAATGTTACTTCTACACTCTTAAATCAATATCTCCAATTCTGAATTCACTTCTCCAACTCTTAAATCAATGGGGTCGAATTATCAAGCTCCAAATGGAGCTTGATGCCCCTGTTTGCGCGCAAGCCTTCAGGCTCGCCAGAAACAGGAGTTGTGAAGCAGCAGACTAATGTCTAAAGACCGCTGCTCCATAACTTGTCCGTTTGCTCTGAGGCTGTGGACAGAAATCAACCTGATCAAATATGATCGGGTTGATTGACACCCCCTGCTAGCTGTGAATCTACAGGGGGGCAGCATTGCACAAGCAGTTCACAAGAACTGCTTTTGTAATGATAAATGCTGACAGTGTATGCTGTCTGCATTTATCGATGTGCGGCGGATATGATACGCTACATTGTATCATGTCCGCTTGCACATTAATAAATTGGCCCATTATCTTCTAACTCTTAAAGGGACACTAAAACCCAAAAATTTTCTTTCAAAATTCAGGTAGAGAATACAATTTTAAACAACATTCCAATTTACTTCTATTGTCTAATTTGCTTCATTTTTTAGATATCCTTCATTAAAAAATTGCAATTTACATGGGTGAGCCAATCACAAGAGGCATCTATGTGCAGCCACCAATTAGCAGCTACTGCGCCTATCTAGATATGTTTTCAGTAAAGAATATCAAGAGAATGAAGCAAATTAGATAATAGAAGTAAATTAGAAAGGTTGTTTAAAATTGCATGCTCTTTCTAAATCATGAAAGAAAAAATGTGGGTTTCATGTCCCTTTAAATCAATATCTCCAACACTAAAGTCCCTTCTCCAACTCTTAAATCAATATCTCCAACTCTTAAATCAATTTCTCCCAACTCTTAAATTGATATCTCCAACTCTTAAATCAATATCTCCAACTCTTAAATCAATTTCTCCAACTCTTAATTGATATCTTCAACTCTTAAATCAATATCTCCAACTCTTAAATCAATTTCTCCAACTCTTAAATTGATATCTCCAACTCTTAAATCAATATCTCCAACTCTTAAATTAATGGGCTCCATTTATCATAGGCAGGGAGGACATTATTCGTTATTTCCAGAACTCGCTGGGAGAAAACAGCATATTCTGTCCGCGTTTAACATTGCACAATCAAAGTTTGTACAATGCTGCCCCCTTCTCAATGGTGGCCAATCAGCTGCTAGCAGGGGCAGTCAATAATCCAGATTGTATCGGTATGATTTCAATTTTCCAGGTGGACAGGTTAAGCGGCCGTGGACTTAAAGTGACATTAAACACTAAATAAATGCTAGATAGAATTACTAATTTAAAGAAAAAATTAGTTTCATTAGCTGTTTAAATATTGACAAAATAATTGTAAAGTTTTAGTGTCCATAAAACAATGGGAGATGCCATGTTGTAACTTAGGTTACCTTCTCTGCTGTGGCCAATTAGGGACAGTTATAAATAGGTCACTAGAGTGTGCAGCCAATGGCTGTGTGGGATATAACAGTGTTCTGCACTTCCATTTTTACAGGAACTGAACTGCTTACAATTTCAGAATGAAATTACAGGAAAAGGAGACAAAATAAATAATGAATGTATATTGCAGAGTTTTTATTTATTTATACAGTTTATCATTTTATATTACCATTTTAAAAAGTTTAATATCCTTTTAAGAGTGCTGCTACTTAATGATCATTTCAGGTGAACATGAAACGACAGAGCCCCAAAGCTGCTTTCGCAGCTTGATAAATGAGGCCCAATTTCTCCAACTCTAAAGTCACTTTTTCTTCAACTTCACAAAAATCACTCTCCTGTCTATTCTTAATCTTTATTTTTCAACTTCAAGCAGCAGGAGATTTGTTCTCTAAACCTAGCCTTACTCACAAGAAAGAAAGAAAGAAGGAAAGAAAGAAAGAAAGAAAGAAAGAAAGAAAGAAAGAAAGAAAGAAAGAAGGAAAGAAAGAGAGAAAGAGAGTAAGAAAGAGAGAAGGAACAAACAATAAAGAGAGATAAAAAGAAATAAAAGAAATTCCCTAAACATTGTGCTATGGCAACATCATTATGCAATGTGTCATGTCTGAATGTGAATCTGATCTGAATGTTTATATGTGAATCTGCCCTCCTGGGGTAAACCCCCCAGCTCCTCTGTGTAACTATGATATTTCCAACAAAATCAGAGGCAACCCAGGATTTCTTTAAAGCAAAAAAAGTCAATTTTATTGACGTTTCGGGGAATAAAACTCCCCTTCTTCAGAACAAAAAATATACACAGAAACCGTGCTTAAATACAGTGTAAAACAAACAGGTACTCCCTCTTCCTGTGAGAAAAAGCGCCAAAATGTCATCATTTCCGGTACAGGCTAGTGTGACCCAGGAAGTTTACAACAATCACTTCCGGTTGTGCAGTGCAACCTTAATAAATGTCTACTTATAAATAACAATTCTCAACATCGAGCATCACAATGTTACATCCAGTATATCAATGTGATGAATCACCCATCAACTTATCATACCCTAATATTCAGAGATGTCAGGTGTGAAATATAGTGTGTCCTAGTCATATGTTACCAATATCGTGTGCAGTATATCCCTGTCCGTGTTCGCACATCTAATTACCAGAAGTTACGTCACTTCCTGTGACTGGTCATAACAGAACTGCGTAGAACTAATGCCACTTCTGGGACCAGTATAAACAATAGCCATGTGTATTTAAGTGTATACAATCTCGTGTTAAATATGACTGTATTGCCACGATCTAATCAAAAGAACTGTAAACAACAAGTAAGTATAAGCGAACTTCAAGTGATCAACCATATATCCAATGTTCAAAAAAAATAATACAATTATGCACACACTCTAATAACGAACTCAGAGTATTGGCAACTATGTAAGATATCTTGACCCTTGTGTTATTATAGGTCATACAAGAGGGTACCTACTTCATCATCACTTATATCCTAGAATGATACAATTACTGGTTATTATACCACCTTCAAAAAAACCCACATCTGTTAGGTCAATCATAACATTATGTTAGTCTAGATCAGGACACTTCAGTGCCATGTAACGGGTGATTTAAGAGTGTACGTCACTTATAGGATGGAACTCTACATTGGTCTAGGGGGTATCGTGGTGACACCGCAAACTAAAAAAAAATCTGCGCTATCACACACTCTTACCAATGACTGAATATGGGGATATATATCCCGTCAAAAGACGGAAGACAACCCCCGTCAATCCCCATTATACTGGTCCCGGAAGTGGCATTAGTTCTCTGTAGTTCCATTATGGCCGGTCACAGGAAGTGACGTAACTTCCGGTAATTAGACAGAGATATACTGCACACAATATTGGTAACATATGACTAGGACACACTAGATTATAAACCTGACTTCACTGAATATAAGGGTATGATAAGTTGATGGGTGATTCATCACATTGATATACTGGATGTAACATTGTGATGCTCGATGTTGAGAATTGTTATTTATAAGTAGACATTTATTAAAGGGACAGTCAATCATAGAATTGTTATTGTTTTAAAAGATAGATAATCCCTTTATTACTCATTCCCCAGTTTTACATAACCAACACAGTTATATTAATGTACTTTTTACCTTTGTGATTACCTTGTATCTAGGAACCTTCTTCCAGCCCTATGATCACATGACTGTGACTGTTTATTATCTATTGTCTTAAATTTAGCATTGTTTTGTGCTAAATCTTAAATAACCCCCTGTGCCTGAACACAGTGTTATCTATATGGCCCACGTGTACTTTCTGTCTCTTTGTGTTGAAAAGAGATTTAAAAAGCATGTGATAAGAGGCAGCCCTCAAAGGCTTAGAAATTAGCATATGAGCCTACCTAGGTTTAGTTTAAACTAAGAATACCAAGAGAAAAAAAGCAAATTTGATGATAAAAGTAAATTGGAAAGTCAATTAAAATTAAAAGTCCTATCTGAATAATGAAGGTTTAATTTATACTTGACTGTCCCGTTAAGGTTGCACTGTACACCTGGAAGTTAATGTTGTAAACTTCCTGGGTCACACTAGCCTTTACCAGAAATGATGTAATTTTGGCACTTTTTCTCACAGGAAGAGGGAGTACCTGTTTGTTTTACACTATATTTAAGCACGGTTTGTGTGTATATTTTTTGTTCTGAAGAAAGGGAGTTTTATTCCCCGAAACGTCAATAAAATTGACTTTTTTGCTTTGAAGAAATCCTGGTTTGCCTCTGATTTTGTTGGAAATATATATATATTTACATATTCATACTTAGACATGCGTATGTATGTATCTTTATGTTAAATCCCTTTGCAGCCTTTTTTTCTAACACCTGAGACCTCATATCTTTGAGCCCTTATAGCTTTTTATTGCAATTTTTTAAAATATTTTTTTATTAGATGGTGTTATTATAAGTGCAACTGTACTTTTACATGTATTTTAGTGAAGTCACAATTTACCAATCTGCGTTAAATTAGATTGTGTTTAAGCGAACATGTTTACTTTCAACTCATAATACGCGTGCCACTTCATATGCACACAAAGAGCTGCAATAAACCCCTTTTCGCTTGCGCACAACAGTTAGCATGCCGCTCATAATCTAACCCTAAATACATTTTGTGCACCTCCTCTAATTATGGGTGCTGCTATTTTTGAACCAAGGTTACTCTACCTGCAACTGAAATGGAGTTGCTGCACACAAAATGCAGTAGCAGCTAGAGTTTAATATGGCAGCACCTATGACTAGAGAGAGGCGAGGAATAGCATCCATACTTGTTGGTGTGAAGGTTATGTATAGCTGCTCAGCCATGGTAAGTAAACGCATTTCAATAAACTCCCAGTGCACAGTTATTGTTCTGATGTTGCTTCCAGATGCCATTTGGAACTCTGTAATAAGTGACACAACAGATTATAGGGGATTTTCACATGCTACTCACTTCAGCATTCCATGACCCCACTTTGTAAGTTTGCGTGGTCTACCACTTCATGTCTGGGCTGATGTTGTTAATAGATGATTCCATCTCACAATAATATCAATTGCATTTGACAGTGGCAGATTTAGTATGGAAGAAAATTCATTATGACAGTGCCCCATTTAAAGTCACTGGGGTCTATTTGAAGCATCAGATGCTGCCTTCGACTCACTCCACTTCAATTCCGGCTGAAGTGGAAGTTAAGAAGCAGCGGTCCTAAGACTGCTGCTCCTTAACTCATCTGCCACCTCTGAGGTGGCGGACTGCAATCCGCCTGATCGAATACGATCGGACAGATTGACACCACCCGCTAGCGGCCGCAAATCTGCAGATGGTGGTATTGCACCAGCAGTTCACAAGAACTGCTGGTGCAATGATAAATGCCGACATCATATGCTGTCGGCATTTATCGATGTGCGGCGGACATGATCCGCTATATCGGATCATGTCCGTCCGCACATTAATGAATGGACCCCATAGAGCTCTTCATTATTACCCTTTTGTACTGTCAGTATTTGTCTATGGAGATTTCATGGTAATGTGCTGTATTTTATACACCTGTTAGCAATGCGTGTGACTGTAACATCTGAACTAGGGATGGGCGAATGTTTTGCAACATTCGAAAAATTTAAGGAATTTTAACACATTTGTTTGTTTCAAATTTCGAATGTCTGTACAACATTCTAACATTCTTGTAATGTAATAGTATTTCTAATGCTTTCTTTAAATATAATATTTGATTCAAAATTTTCTAATAATTCGATTCATATTATGCAATATTTAAATTCAAAATATTTGAATCGAGATATTGTATTTGTAATAGTATTTCTAATGCTCACTTTAAATGTCCTATTCAAATTATGCAATATTCGAAATAGGAACATTCAAATTGATATATTTGTTTCCACTATGTATCAATTTATCAATTAACTAAATTCCCTGCCACATGAACTATTGACCTTAATTTTTAATGGAATTCAAAATTTTGAATGAGGATATTCGATCTATCTATGAACATTCGAAAACGATAGTAACATTCGAAAATCGAATTTTAATGGGTTTCATTCATATCAACATTCAATTGTCCAAAAAGAATGTCCACAGGACTATTTATTCTACTAAACGAATAACACAATTTAAGCACATTCGCCCATCCCTAATCTGAACACAATTATTAGTACTTTTGGCTATTTAGTATATGTATATGTGTGGAAAATGTTAGCCATAGTTTAGATATTCTATTACATTATGCACTCAGGAGTCTGTTTTAATTTCTAAGTTGACATATACCTAGCTAGAAACCTTTACTTCCAGTATTATATTACATGAAAATCTACAGTATATACATCATTTTCATGTGATATTTTCTTATTGCTTAATTCAAGCCAATATCTCTTTGTTTTATATATTACAGGTACTCCCTTGATATGTGTGACTATTTGGGCGGTACTAAGACTTCATTTTGATGACCAGGGGTATGTATACAATGAAATTACAATACATTTTCAATCTTCCAAAACTTAGCAGCTACTGAAATAATTTATTTTACTAATTTGCCAGAAGTGTAACATTTTTTTATTGTCAAAGAAGTCTCAACATTTGCCAAACAAGACATTTGCAACAAATAGTTAGGTTACATCACATAATTGAGCAATACATATTAGCCGCCCACCACATAACAGACATGGAATGGTGGTACTGTATACAATATTGTTGCTAAAAGACAATACATATTGGCCTTCTGGCTTTTTATGATAAGCATGAAAAGACCTCCCCAACAATCAATCGCATTTATAATATAAAGGAGAAGAGACGTAGTGGTAAGAGGACCTCTGGAGAAGAGGAGAAGAGAAGAGAGAGAGAGAGGAGGAAAAGAAGTTTGAGCACCTGTGGGGTAGTTTTCTTAGAGAGTCTGGTATTTTATAATACTAGGGATCTCCTGGTTTGCATTCTGACTGTATCTTCCCATACTGTCCACTCCTCCCATATCTGCAGGAATTCCTGCCTTTTATCTAATAAATTAGATGCTATGCTTTCCATCTGGTGATAGAATCTGATTTTATTTAATATGATATCATAGTGGGGTACAGTTGTTTTCCAATATTTCGCTATTACCGTTCTAGCAGCCGTACATATAATATTCACTAGTTTTAAGGAGTGTTTGTGTAATCCTGGAATAGGAGCATGTAAGAGAGCCTGCTCCATATTCAGTGTAATCTGCCTATTAAAAATCTTACTCAATAAATCTGAAGTCGCCTCCCAAATTTTAGCACTTTCAGGACACTCCCACCACATATGGGTATATGTGCCCTCTGATGGGCAGCCTCGGTAGCACCTAGGTATACCTTCTAGTTCTGTTACCGATTGAAGATGATGTAATCTACCCGGGTAATTGTACCATCTGTATGTTACCTTAATATAGTTCTCCTTTAAGTTTGCGCTAATGGAGCAGGCTAAACCTTTTTGGATTATGCTTGCCCATTCTGTTAAGTCCCAAGAAAGGTTAGCTTCTTTTTCCCATTTTTTAATGTAGTAAGGTTTCTCTGACCTTTGTTTAGTGAATAAAAACTGATATAGTCTAGATATAGTACCTCTAGTCCTAGTGGTTGAACTGCAGAGTTTCTCATATAATGTAGTGCCGCTTGAAACTCGCGATCTATTTGCTTCTTCTATCTTAGCTCTTAATTGGAAGTAGTGAAACCAGGAATGTGGTGTAGAGGGTGGAAGAGAGTTATATTGTTGGAACGAGATCGTCTCAGAGTTACAGGATGTGTCAGCTATCCTATATAGGCCTTTGTTAGCCCAAATGACCATTACTGTTTTAAATAGATTTTTTCAATTTTTCTTGTTTATCAGACTGTCATTTATATGTTAGTATAGTAAAGATTCCTAGTCAGATAACATTCGGCAAGATTGTGAGTTGTGTGTTAAGGTAAAAAAGCAGCGTTAAGAGGTCCTAACGCTGCTTTTATACGCCCACTGCTATTACGAGTCTTGAAGGTTTAGGGTCACCACACACTTCTTTGGCCTTACCGCAAAACGACTTACGTAAACTTCATAAAGTCTTTGTTTCTATGGGACTTCCATAGCGCCGGTATTACGAGTCTGTTCTGGGAGGCCAAAAACTGAGCAGTACACCCTACCCTGTCAAGATCCGTAACGCATTCTAAAGTCAGTAGTTAAGAGTTTTATGGTGCAACGCTGTAACATAAAACTCATAACTAAAGTGCTAAAAAGTACACTAACACCCATAAACTAACTATTAACCCCTAAACCGAGGACTCCCGCATCGCAAACACTATCATAAAATTTTAACCCCTAATCTGCCGCTCCGGACACCGTCGCCACCTACATTATATTTATTAACCCCTAATCTGCTGCCCCTCAACATCGCAGACACCTACATTATATTTATTAACCCCTAATCTGCTGCCCCCAATTTCGCCACAACTACCTACATTTATTAACCCCTAATCTGCCGCCCCAACATCGACGCCACTATAATAAACATATTAACCCCTAAACCGCCACCCTCCCGCCTCGCAAACATTAGTTAAATATTATTAACCCCTAATCTGCCACCCCCAACATCACCGCCACTATACTATATGTATTAACCCCTAAACCTAACCCTAACACCCCCTAGCTTAAATATAATTTAAATAAATATGAAGAAAATTACTATCATCAACTACATTATTCCTATTTAAAACTAAATACTTACCTATAAAATAAACCCTAAGCTAGCTACAATATAACTAATAGAGTTACATTGTAGCTAGCTTAGGGTTTATTTTTATTTTACAGGCAAGTTTGTATTTATTTTAACTAGGTATAATAGTTATTAAATAGTTATTAACTATTTAATAACTGCCTAGCTAAAATAAATACAAAAGTACCTGTAAAATAAAACCTAACCTAAGTTACACTAACACCTAACACTACACTATAATTAAATAAATTAACTAAATTAACAACAATTAAATCAATTAAATTAAATTAGCTAAAGTCCAAAAAAACACTAAATTACAGAAAATAATAAACAAATTACAAGATATTTAAACTAATTACACATAATCTAATAGCCCTATCAAAATACAAAAAGCCCCCCAAAATAAATAAAAAACCCTAGCCTAAACTAAACTACCAATAGCCCTTAAAAGGGCCTTTTGCGTGGCATTGCCCCTAAGTAATCAGCTCTTTTACCTGAAAAAAATGCTAACACTGGTTGTGTGGGTGGTGGGTTTTACTGTTGGGGGGTTGTTTGTATTTTTTTTCAGGTAAAAGAGCCTATTACTTTGGGGCAATGCCCTGCAAAAGGCCCTTTAAAGGGCTATTGGTGGTTTTGTTTAGGCTAGGGTTTTTTTTTATTTGGTGGGGGGGGGGGGTGTATTTTGATAGGGCTATTAGATTAGGTGTAATTAGTTTAAATATCTTGTAATTTGTTTATTATTTTCTGTAATTTAGTGTTTGTTTGTTTTTTGTACTTTAGCTAATTTAATTTAATTGATTTAAATGTTGTTAATTTAGTTCATTTATTTAATTATAGTGTAGTGTTAGGTGTTAATGTATCTTAGGTTAGGTTTTATTTTACAGGTACTTTTGTATTTATTTTAGCTACATAGTTATTAAATAGTTAATAACTATTTAATAACTACTGTACCTAGTTAAAATAAATACAAACTTGCCTGTAAAATAAAAATAAACCCTAAGATAGCTACAATGTAACTATTAGGTATATTGTAGCTATCTTAGGGTTTATATGTGTATATTCACATATTAACACATAAATAAATATATATGTGTGTTTATAAACATATACAGTATATTTCATGTAAAAACACAGTCCCCATAGACCGCTATGTAAAGGCACTTTTCAGTTATTTTTTTAAAGATGGTCATATTTTTTATTTTCGTAAAGTAACTGTACACTTTATTTTGGGGGCGATTGGGGGACCTTTTTTAATTAACTAGAGGTCTTACCTCTGGTTAATTGCGCTTAGCACAAAGTGGCTGGTTATTTAACGTGCGCCCGTTAAATTTGCCTCTTTACGGGCGCACATTAAAATTGCTCTCCACTTGTAATCTAGCCCTGTGTGTTAACCACTGCAAAAGAGTGTTTAAAATCAGCTCAAGGGCACTACTGGAATATAGTGGAACACATCTGATGAGATAATGACAAGTTGCACACATGGTAGCCTTCAGTCATCAGCAATGCCCAAGTAGGGAATTGCTCATCTTTTGCTGATTTTAATCATGTGTTTAATTTAACCCCTTTGCAGGGTTTAAAAACAGAGTTATGTGCTAGCAACTGTGCAATAATAAAATATGTTAATAAATTAAAGCCTTTTCTTTTTATGCTGTATCCCCTTTAATCTTTTTGTGAATCAATACAATTAATCAAGCTAAAATGTTTACAAAAAAATACAGGTGTGGCGGAAAGTATTAGTACCCTTCCACTTTTTAAGGAAAACATACAATTATCCCTGAACTTAATAAAAATTGACAAAAGTAGAACAGGAACTTCCCTTTTATTTCACATATTACTTTAAAGAGTAAAATAAATGAGAATGGGACGGGCAAAAATATTCATATTCTTAACCTAATATTTCAAAACACAGCCTTTGGAGATAATAACTGCAATCAAGCGCTTTCTGCAGCTCTGAATAAGATTGCTACATTATTCAACTGGGATTTCGGCCCACTCTTCTTAAGCAAACTGCTCAAGTTCTCTTAGGTTTGATGGGTGCCTTTTCCCAACTGTGAGTTCCAGCTCTTTAAACAGATGTTCAATGGGATTCAGACCTGAACTCATAGAAGGCCACTTCAGAACGGTTCAATGTTTTCTTCTCATCCATACTTGGGTGATTTTTGAGGTATGTTTCGGGTAATTATCCTGCTGGAGGGCCATGACTTGCAGTACGTTTTGCTCCAGAATGCCTTAATAGTCTTCTGATTGCATCATGTCCTGCATAGGATTTAGGCACCTAGTGCCAGAGGCAGAAAAGCAACCCAAAACATCACTGACTCTCCTCCATGTTTCACGGTAGGGATGGTGCTCTTTTCTTTGAAAGCTTCTTTTTTCCTTCTGTAAACAAGCTCTACTTCTGTTTTATCTGTCCAAAAGACGTTCTCCCAGAAGGATTGTGGCTTGTCAACATACATTTTTACAAACTCCAGTCTGGCTTTTTTGTGTTTTTCTCTTAAAATGCAAGGGAACTAATATTTAAAATGCAAAGGTACCAATATTTTGGCCATGTCTGCAGCTATCATTTCTCTTACATTTCACTTCTAGTATTCATAGCTGTTACTTTGTATCTTGTGTCCTCTTCTGTTTAGCAGTAGTGTTCATAACTTTGTTAAAAACTTGGTTTTCAACCAGGGTGTCATAATGCAGAAGTTTGTAATACTATTTGAAGGAACAGTGCCACCCTCAATCCTTTCAGTGAGTGAATGAGACACAGCTTATTTGATTTATAAGTAGGTCTGTATAAACATTCTGAATATGCATATAATGACTGGAAAATATTTCCATATTGATTGTGTGAACATCATTAATGTCAGTATGACCTGAGGGATGACAGGAAATCACAGTGCCTTTAAAACAATTGATTAAGCTATTCCACTGACAACTCCTGATCACTGAACACTGCCTGAGGTCAAATAGGGAATGAACCTAAAAGGGACATAACATTTTTTTAATATGTGCATATAATATACAGGGAGTGCAGAATTATTAGGCAAGTTGTATTTTTGAGGATTAATTTTATTATTGAACAACAACCATGTTCTCAATGAACCCAAAAAACTCATTAATATCAGAGCTGAATAGTTTTGGAAGTAGTTTTTAGTTTGTTTTAGTTTTAGCTATTTTAGGGGGATATCTGTGTGTGCAGGTGACTATTACTGTGCATAATTATTAGGCAACTTAACAAAAAACAAATATATACCAATTTCAATTATTTATTTTTACCAGTGAAACCAATATAACATCTCAACATTCACAAATATACATTTCTGACATTCAAAAACAAAACAAAAACAAATCAGTGACCAATATAGCCACCTTTCTTTGCAAGGACACTCAAAAGCCTGTCATCCATGGATTCTGTCAGTGTTTTGATCTGTTCACCATCAACATTGCGTGCAGCAGAAACCACAGCCTCCCAGACACTGTTCAGAGAGGTGTACTGTTTTCCCTCCTTGTAAATCTCACATTTGATGATGGACCACAGGTTCTCAATGGGGTTCAGATCAGGTGAACAAGGAGGCCATGTCATTAGATTTTCTTCTTTTATACCCTTTCTTGTGAGCCACGCTGTGGAGTACTTGGACGCGTGTGATGGAGCATTGTCCTGCATGAAAATCATGTTTTTCTTGAAGGATGCAGAATTCTTCCTGTACCACTGCTTGAAGAAGGTGTCTTGCAGAAACTGGCAGTAGGACTGGTAGTTGAGCTTGACTCCATCCTCAACCCGAAAAGGCCCCACAAGCTCATCTTTGATGATACCAGCCCAAACCAGTACTCCACCTCCACCTTGCTGGCATCTGAGTCAGACTGGAGCTCTCTGCCCTTTACCAATCCAGCCACGGGCCCATCCATCTGGCCCATCAAGACTCACTCTCATTTCATCAGTCCATAAAACCTTAGAAAAATCAGTCTTGAGATATTTCTTTGCCCAGTCTTGACGTTTCAGCTTGTGTGTCTTGTTCAGTGGTGGTCATCTTTCAGCCTTTCTTACCTTGGCCATGTCTCTGAGTATTGCACACCTTGTGCTGTTGGGCACTCCAGTGATGTTGCAGCTCTGAAATATGGCCAAACTGGTGGCATGTGGCATCTTGGCAGCTGCACGCTTGACTTTTCTCAGTTCATGGGCAGTTATTTTGCGCCTTGGTTTTTCCACACGCTTCTTGCGACCCTGTTGACTATTTTGAATGAAACGCTTGATTGTTCGATGATCACGCTTCAGAAGCTTTGCAATTTTAAGAGTGCTGCATCCCTCTGCAAGATATCTCACTATTTTTGACTTTTCTGAGCCTGTCAAGTCCTTCTTTGGCCCATTTTGCCAAAGGAAAGGAAGTTGCCTAATAATTATGCACACCTGATATAGGGTGTTGATGTCATTAGACCACACCCCTTCTCATTACAGAGATGCACATCACCTAATATGCTTAATTGGTAGTAGGCTTTCGAGCCTATACAGCTTGGAGTAAGACAATATGCATAAAGAGGATGATGTGGTCAAAATACTCATTTGCCTAATAATTCTGCACTCCCTGTATTTGCAATTACGTTGTGCATTATGATGATTTCTGTTGAGTGTCTTAGCTCTCTTTATTGTGGCTAATTAGGGCGAGTTGTAAATTAATGTGTCCACTACTTTAGCAATCAAGTGAACCTTGAGGACTTCAAAAAGAGAAAGTAGACTTGGTCAGGTTTAGAGATACCATTTCGCTATTTCTATATCATTCAGTCCCTGAAACTAAATTCTATTGTATAGCATTCAAGGGCTCTAGGTTTTACTTAAAGGCCTAGCATAAGCTTTCTCCATCCACTATCTGTCCAGTTCCTCTTACAGACTGGACGTCTCTTTCTTCTCACACTGGCTCAGCCCTTCCCATAGGCTGGGCTTCACTCCAACACTTGTTACCTTATTCTATTCACATACTGAAGATTTCGACTAATCCAAATGTATTTCCTAGTCTGATATATTGAAAGAAATATATTATTTTCATGGCTAACTCAGAATCCCCACACACACTAATACTAATGTATAAATACATCCAGCAGTGAACTTACTTAGTGGTGAAGGTAAAGGTATTAAAGAAAGACTGTTACTACTCACCACATTATTTGTTTTCCTCCTGTGGCTGTAGTTATCTTTAATGAAATTGAGCTCTATTTACCAAACAATCGGCTAGATTACGAGTTTTGTGTTATGAGTAAAAAAGCAGCGCTAAGGCTCATAACGCTGCTTTTTCACTACCGCTGCTATTACGAGTCTTGTAGGTACAGCTGTCCCGCGCACTTTTTTTGGCCGTACCGCAAATTAACTTACGCAATTTTCGTAAAGTCTTTTTTCAATGGGACTTCCATAGCCCCGAAATTACAAGCTTTTTCTGGGAGGCCAAAAATGAGCGGTACAGCCTATCCTGCAAGATTCGTAACGCATTCTAAAGTCAGTAGTTATGAGTTTTACACTACAAAGCTGTAGCATAAAACTCATAACTAAAGTGTTAAAAAGTACACTAACACCCATAAACTACCTATTAACCCCTAAACCGAGGCCCTACAGCATTGCAAACACTAAAATGAAATTATTAACCCCTAACCTGCCATGCCTGACATCGCAGCCACTATAATAAACTTATTAACCCCTAAACCGCCACACTCCCGCCTCGCAAACACTAGTTAAATATTATTAACCCCTAATCTGTCGTCCCTAACATTGCCGCCACCTACCTACATTTATTAACCCCTAATCTTCCTCCCCCAACGTCGCCGCCACTATACTATATTTATTAACCCCTAAATCTAAGTCTAACTCTAACACCCACTAACTTAAATATAATTTAAAAAAATCTAAATAAAATCTACTATTAATAACTAAATAATTCATATTTAAAACTAAATACCTGTAAATTAAACCCTAAGCTAGCTACAATATAACTAATTAGTTACATTGTATCTGGCTTAGGGTTTATTTTTATTTTACAGGCAAGTTTGTATTTATTTTAACTAGGTAGAATAGTTACTAAATAGTTATTAACTATTTACTAACTACCTAGTTAAAATAAATAAAAAAATACAAATTTACCTTTAAAATAAAACCTAACCTGTCTTACAATAAAACCTAACCTTACACTACAATTAAATTACCTAAATTAAATACAATTAACTAAATTAAATACAATTACCTAAATTACAAAAACAAACAAACACTAAATTACACAAAATAAGAAACAAATTACAAGATATTTAAACTAATTACACCTAATCTAATAGCCCAATCAAAATAAAAAAGCCCCCCAAAATAAAAAAAACCTAGGCAAAACTAAACTACCAATAGCCCTTAAAAGGGCCTTTTGCGGGGCATTGCCCCAAAGAAATCAGCTCTTTTACCTGTAAAAAAAATACAAACAACCCCCAACAGTAAAACCCACCACCCACACAACCAACCCCCCAAATAAAATCCTAACTAAAAAAACCTAAGCTCCCCATTGCCCTGAAAAAAGCATTTGGATGGGCATTGCCCTTAAAAGGGCATTCAGCTCTATTGCAGCCCAAAGCCCTAACCTAAAAATAAAACCCACCCAATAAACCCTTAAAAAACCAAACACTAACCCCTGAAGATCTGCTTACAGTTTTGAAGAGCCGACATCCATCCTCAACGAAGCCGGGAGAAGTCCTCAACGAAGCAGCAAGAAGTCCTCAATGAAGCCGGGAGAAGTCCTCAACAAAGCAGCAAGAAGTCCTCAATGAAGCCGGGAGAAGTCTTCATTCAAGCCGGGAGAAGTGGTCCTCCAGACGGGCAGAAGTCTTCATCCAGACAGCATCTTCTATCTTCATCCATCCGGCATGCAGCAGGTCCATCTTCAAGACATCTGATGCGGAGCATCCACTTCTTTCCGACGACTAACAATGAATAAAGGTTCCTTTAAGTGACGTCATCCAAGATGGCGTCCCTTAGATTCCGATTTGCTGATAGAATTCTATCAGCCAATCGGAATTAAGGTTGAAAAATCAGCTCCAATCAGCCAATAGAATGCAAGCTCAATCCTATTGGCTGATTGGATCAGCCAATAGGATTGAAGTTCAGATAGAATTCAGATAGAATTCAGATAGAATTCTATCAGCCAATCGGAATCTAAGGGATGCCATCTTGGATTATGTCACTTAAAGGAACCTTCATTTGTCGTTAGTCATCGGAAAGAAGAGGATGCTCCACGCCGGATGTCTTGAAGATGGACCCGCTCCGCGCCGGATGGATGAAGATAGAAGATGCCGTCTGGATGAAGACTTCTGCCCTTCTAGAGGACCACTTCTCCTGGATTGAATGAAGACTTTTCCCGGCTTTGTTGAGGACTTCTTGCCGCTTCGTTGATGACTTCTCCCGGCTTCGTTGAGGATGGATGTCGGCTCTTCAAAACTGTAAGTGGATTTTCAGGGGTTAGTGTTAGGTTTTATAAGGGTTTATTGGGTGGGTTTTATTTTTAGGTTAGGGCTTTGGGCTGCATTAGTGCTAAATGCCCTTTTAAGGGCAATGCCCATCCAAATGCCCTTTTCAGGGCAATGGGGAGCTTAGGTTTTTTTTGTTAGGATTTTATTTGGGGGGTTGGTTGTGTGGGTGGTGGGTTTTACTGTTGGGGGGTTGTTTGTATTTTTTTACAGGTAAAAGAGCTGATTTATTTGGGGCAATACCCTACAAATGGCCCTTTTAAGGGCTATTGGTAGTTTAGTTTAGTCCAGGGTTTTTTTTTATTTTGGGGCTTTTTAATTTTGATAGGGCTATTAGATTAGGTGTAATTAGTTTAAATATCTTGTAATTTGTTTTTTATTTTGTGTAATTTTGTGGGGTTTTTTTGTAATTTAGGTAATTGTATTTAATTTAGGTAATTTATTTAATTGTAGTGTAAGGTTAGGTTTTATTGTAACACAGGTTAGGTTTTATTTTACAGGTAAATTTGTATTTATTTTAACTAGGTAGTTAGTAAATAGTTAATAACTATTTAGTAGCTATTCTTCCTAGTTAAAATAAATACAAACTTGCCTGTAAAATAAAAATAAACCCTAAGCTAGATACAATGTAACTATTAGTTTTACAGGTAAGTATTTAGTTTTAAATAGGAATTATTTAGTTATTAATAGTAGATTTTATTTAGATTCATTTTAATTATATTTAAGTTAGTGGGTGTTAGGGTTAGACTTAGGTTTAGGGGTTAATAAATATAGTATAGTGGCGGTGGCGTTGGGGGCAGCAGATTAGGGGTTAATAAGTGTAGGTAGGTTGTGGCAACATTGGGAGTGGGAGATTAGGGGTTAATAAATATAATGTAGGTGTCGGCGATGTTGGGGGCAACAGATTAGGGGTTAATAAGTATACTGTAGGTGGCGGCGATGTCGGGAGCGGCAGATTAGGGGTTAATAAATATAATGTAGGTGTCAGCGATGTCGGGGGTGGCAGATTAGGTGTTAATAAGTGTAAGATTAGGGGTGTTTAGACTCAGGGTTCATTTTAGGGTGTTAGGTGTAAACATAAATTTAGTTTCCCCATAGGAATCAATGGGGCTGCGTTACGGAGCTTTACGCTGCTTTATTGCAGGCTTTTTTTCATTCTGCTCCCCCCATTGATGTCTATGGGGAAATCGTGCACAAGCACGTACAACCATATTACCGCTGACTTAAGCAGCGCTGGTATTGGAGTGCGGTATGGAGCTCAATTTTGCTCTACGCTCACTTCTTATCTTTTAACGCCGGGTTTATAAAAACCTGTAATACCAGCACTGTAGGTAAGTGAGCGGTGACAATAATGTGCAAGTTAGCACCGCACCCCTCTTACCGCAAAACTTGTAATCTAGCCGAGTGATTGTTGCTTCACTTAAGACCGCTGCTCCTAAACTTTCAACCACCTAAATGGTGTGGGGTTTGAAATTATCCCAATCTGATCAGGATGATCGACAGTCCCTGCTAGTGACCGATTGGCTGGGAGTGAGCAGGGGGCAGCATTGCATTGGTCACTTTACAAGTGCTGTCTAGTGAAGCTTTGTATCCTCACACTAGATAATGCAATATTGTAGCTTAAATATTCTTTCACCCTCTAACAGAAGCAGTGCTCATCCTCAGATCACTGTCATTGTAGTCATTATGGCAAGCTGTATTGTATTCTTCAGCTTTGCATGCACAATACCGAGCAGAAGCTGTACATTTTTGCAGTGGCTGCATTGCTCGATATTATTCCAGAGGACTTTTTTTATACTTGGTTTGTAACTTAATTGTGAAAAAAATCAACAAAAATGCAATGCTTCCACTCTCATTTATGTAGGCTTAAAGTGACACTGAACCCAATTTTTTTCTTTCATGATTCAGATAGAGCAAGCAATTTTAGGCACCTTTCTAATTTACTCCTATTATCATTTTTTTGTTCTCTTGGTATCTTTATTTGAGAAAGCAGGAATGTAAGCTTACGAGCAGGCCCATGTTTGGTTCAGCACCTGGGTAGCGCTTGCTGGTTGCTGGTTTTGAAAAAAGCAGGAATGTAAACTTACGAGCCGGCCCCTCTTTGTTTAAGCACCTAAGTAGCACTTGCTGATTTGTGGCTACATTTAGCCACCCATCGGCAAGTGCTACCTAGGTGCTGAACCAAAGATGGGCCAGCTTGTAAGCTTACATTTCTGCTTTTTCAAATAAAGATACCAAGAAAACGAAGAAAATAATTAATCGGAGTAAATTAGTAAGTTGCTTAAAAAAGTGCATGCTTTATCTAAATCATGACAGAAAAAAATGGGTTTAGTGTCCCTTTAACCCCTTAACCACCAGACCATTTTTCAATTTTCTTACCCTTAAGGACAAGGGCTATTTTTACATTTCTGCAGTGTTTGTGTTTAGCTGTAATTTTCCTCTTACTCATTTACTGTACCCACACATATTATGTACAGTTTTTCTTGACATTAAATTGACTTTCTAAAGATATCATTATTTTCATCATATCTTATAATTTACTATAGAAAAAATGATAAAATATGAAGAACAAATGGAAAAAAACACACTTTTTCTAAATTTGACCTCCAAAATCTGTTACACATCTACAACCACCAAAAAACAACCATGCTAAATAGTTTCTAAATTTTGTCCTGAGTTTAGAAATACCCAATTTCCAAACCACTTTTTTTCAAAATTAGCGATAGTTACATTGGAACACTAATATCTGTCAGGAATCCCTGAATATTCCTTGACATGTATACATTTTTTTTTAGACATCCCAAAGTATTGATCTAGGCCAATTTTGGTATATTTCATGCCACCATTTCACAGCCAAATGCGATCACATAAAAAAAAATTGTTCACTTTTTCACAGTTTTTTTCACAAACTTTAGGTTTCTCACGGAAATTATTTACAAGCAACTTGTGCAATTATGGCATTAATGGTTGTAAATGCTTCTCTGGGATACCCTTTGTTCAGAAATAGCAGACATATATGGCTTTGGCATTGCTTTTTGGTAATTAGAAAACCTCTAAATGCCACTGCACACCACACATGTATTATGCTCAGCAGTGAAGGGGTTAATTAGGGAGAATGAAGGGAGCTTGTAGGGTTAATTTTAGCTTTAGTGTAGTGTAGTAGATGTGACAGACCCCTCTGTCAACCTTCCTACAGATTATGGATTCGGGCATTATGTTAAGTCACCCTGTGCCCATTATAGGTACAGGGTGAAAATCCAACAGTACTGGAGGGGTTAACTTCAGTTTTGAGTAACTGTTGTTGGAGGGGTTAACTTCAGTTTTGAGTAACTGTTTTGTCTAAGACAGTTGGAGTTGTTTTTAAACCAGAAGTAAGTAGGAGAAGGACTATAAACAAGTATCTGAGCAAAAGGACCTGATTTTAAAGAAAACACAGAGCTCTGAGAGTTGAAGGAGAGTGTCAACCAGGTGGGAGACCTGAATAACTACCGGGCATATAGCCCTCAATAAAGTAGATTCTGTTTTACCCTCAAGACGGAGCTTGGTCTCGTGTTTGTGGGGAAATTAACTGGATTCATGTGTTGCTGATCCCGTATTCAGGGCATCTTTCATCTGGTATTAACCCTCGATAACAGGGTTATACCATAACAATTGGTGGCAAGCGATGGGATGATCCTCATCACCCAGAAGAGCAACTACACATCCGGACCTAATGGAATACCGTATGAAAGGCTGAAAAGAGCCACCCTTAAAGACCTGCTACAACAACAGGGCCGACAGCCCAGTAACCTCAGGAAGAGGGAGATTATTACAATACTGACCGAGATGGATGGAGTACCAGGGCCCGAAGGAACCAATGAGCCCAGAATATCAGACAGAATCCCTGAAGAAGCAAGCTTTGACCGGGCGGTTAAAATAAGACTGGCACATTATAGCCCCAACCCGTCTGCCGAAATTATCGACTGGGTCATAGCAGCCGTGGAGGCCAACCTACTTTGCCAAAGCAGCACTGCAGCAGCCCAAGTCACAGCAACCCCAGTGGAAAAGAGAAAAGTAGCAACTGGTTAAAGTGAATGGGAAGGAGGTCAGTGGTCTACGGGATACTGGTGCTACCATGACCTTGCTCCAAAAGAATTTGGTGTCTGAGAACCAGCACACCGGAGACACTGTGGCTGTGAGAGTAGCAGAGGGCGCTGTGTTCCGCCTACCTGTTGCCCGGGTACATTTGGATTGGGGAGTGGGCTCTAGACATGTGAATGTGGGGGTCATGAAGGACTTACCAGCTGATGTTCTTCTTGGAAATGACTTGGCCCCCCTTGTTTCTGCCTACGCTCCCATGGGTCCCGCCGATGTTAACCCTGTGACTACCCGTGCCCAGATCCGTGCCGCAGAGACTGACCCACCTGCTGCTGAGCCCCAGGACGCTGAGCTCAGTAAATCTCTGTCTGCTATTGATACGTGGAAGTCCAGTTACAATGCGCTGATGAAGGAGAAGAGTCAAGTAGAGGATGAAATGGTCACTATAAACAATCACGTAATGGTGCTAGCGGGAGAAAAGAGGAGCGCAGAGGAAAAAGTGCGTTTAGAACGGGAATCTCTGCTAGACAAGCTGCACTGACAGACCCCAGTAAACACCAGCTTCAGAGTGGAACATGAAACATTAAAGACAAACTTAGCGACACTGGAGGAGAAGCTGACGCTGGCTCATAGTGAGGTGCAGCAACTCAAGGGCACCCTACGTCAGTATGAAGGGCTTGTGGATACCTATAAAGAGCAGGCCATGTGACAGACCCCTCTGTCAACCTCCCTACGGATTATGGATTCGGGCATTATGTTAAGTCACCCTGTGCCCATTATAGGTACAGGGTGCAAATCCAACAGTACTGGAGGGGTTAACCTCAGTTTTGAGTAACTGTTGTTGGAGGGGTTAACTTCAGTTTTGAGTAACTGTTTTGTCTAAGACAGTTGGAGTTGTTTTTAAACCAGAAGTAAGCAGGAGAAGGACTATAAACAAGTATCTGAGCAAAAGGACCTGATTTTAAAGAAAACACAGAGCTCTGAGAGTTGAAGGAGAGTGTCAACCAGGTGGGAGACCTGCATAACTACTGGGCATATACCCCTCAATAAAGTAGATGCTGTATTACCCTCAAGACGGAGCTTGGTCTCGTGTTTGTGGGGAAATTAACTGGATTTGTGTGTTGCTGATCTCGTATTCAGGGCATCTTTCATCTGGTATTAACCCTCAATAACAGGGTTATACCATAACAGTAGACAACCCCAAGTATTTATCTAGGCCCATTTTGGTATATTTCATGCCACCATTTCACCGCCAGATGCGATCAAATTAAAAAAAAAGTTACATTTTTCATAATTTTTGGTTTCTTACTGAAATTATTTACAAACTGCTTGTGTAATTATGGCACAAATGGTTGTAAATGCTTCTCTGGAATCCCTTTTGTTCAGAAAGAGCAGACATATATGGTTTTGGTGTTGCTTTTTGGTAATTAGAAGGCTGCTAAATGTCGCTGCGCATCACATGTGTATTATGTCTAGCAGTGAAGGGGTTAATTAGGGAGCTTGTAGGGAGCTTGCAGGGTTAATTTTAGCTTTAGTGTAGAGATCAGCCTCCCACCTGACACATCAGACCACCTGATCCCTCTCAAACAGCTTTCTTCCCTCCCCCACCCCTCAATTGTCCTCGCCATCTTAAGTACTGGCAGAAAGTCTGCCAGTACTAACATAAAAGGTTTTTTTTTTTCTTGTTTTTTTTTTGGTTTTTAAATTATTCTGCTGTGTAGGATCCCCCCTTAGCCCCCAACCTCCATGATCCTCCACAAACAACTCTCTAACCCTCCCCTCTACCTTATTGGGAGCCATCTTGGGTACTGGCAGCTGTCTGCCAGTACCCAGTTTACAATTAATTTTTTTTTTTTACTTTTTTTCTGTAGTCAAGCTTCCCCCCAATGACCAACCCCCCCACCCCCTCCCAGATCCCTTAGATGTTTTATATTTCCAATTCTCGCACCCTTTCTCCCACTTAATATGGACACAATTTTCCATAGTGTAGTGGTTCCCACCCGCTCCCACCCCGTGCACGCGCCCGCCGCCCCCGTACATGCTCGCATCCGTGCGCGGCCCCGGCGACCCCGCCCATGATCCCACCCCCCTTTTGACGCTAGATTGCATCGATGGCCGCCCACACGTCTCCCACATCGGCTCCCACCCACCAAGGATTGCGGCCATCGATTTCTGATGGAGTGAGGGCCACAGAGTGGCTCACTGCATCGGATGGCTAAGTATTGTTATTGCAGAATGCAAGGGGTTAACCTCAGTTTTGAGTAACTGTTGTTGGAAGGGTTAACTTCAGTTTTGAGTAACTGTTTTGTCTAAGATAGTTGGAGTTGTTTTTAAACCAGAAGTAAGCAGGATAAATTAACTGGATTCGTGTGTTGCTGATCCCGTATTCAGGGCATCTTTCATCTGGTATTAACCCTCAATAACAGGGTTATACCATAACAGTAGATAACCCCAAGTATTGATCTAGGCCCATTTTGGTATATTTCATGCCACCATTTCACCGCCAGATGCGATCAAATAAAAAAAAAAGTTACATTTTTCATAATTTTTGGTTTCTCACTGAAATTATTTACAAACAGCTTGTGTAATTATGGCACACATGGTTGTAAATGCTTCTCTGGAATCCCTTTTGTTCAGAAAGAGCAGACATATATGGTTTTGGTGTTGCTTTTTGGTAATTAGAAGGCTGCTAAATGTCGCTGCGCATCACACGTGTATTATGTCTAGCAGTGAAGGGGTTAATTAGAGAGCTTGTAGGGAGCTTGTAGGGTTAATTTTAGCTTTAGTGTAGTAGACAACCCAAAGTATTGATCTAGTACAATTTTGGTATATTTCATGCCACCATTTCACCACCAAATGCGATCGAATAAAAAAAATTGTTCACTTTTTCACAAAATGTAGGTTTCTCACTGAAATTATTTACAAACAGCTTGTGCAATTATGGCACAAATGGTTGTAAATGCTTCTCTGGGATCCCCTTTGTTCAGAAATAGCAGACATCTATAGCTTTGGCATTGCTTTTTGGTAATTAGATGGGCGCTAAATGCCGCTGTGCATCACACGTGTATTATGTCTAGCAGTGAAGGGGTTAATTAGGGAGCTTGTAGGGAGCTTGCAGGATTAATTTTAGCTTTAGTGTAGAGATCAGCCTCCAACCTGACACATCAGACCACCTGATCCCTCTCAAACAGCTTTCTTCCCTCCCCCACCCCTCAATTGTCCTCGCCATCTTAAGTACTGGCAGAAAGTCTGCCAGGACTAAAATAAAAGGGTTTTTTTTTTCTTTGTTTTTTTTTTTTATTTTTAAAATATTCTGCTGTGTAGGATCCCCCCTTAGCCCCCAACCTCCATGATCCTCCACAAACAACTCTCTAACCCTCCCCTCTACCTTATTGGGAGCCATCTTGGGTACTGGCAGCTGTCTGCCAGTACCCAGTTTACAATTATTATTATTTTTTTTTTTTTACTTTTTTCTGTAGTCAAGCTTCCCCCCAAAGACCAACCCCCCCACCCCCTCCCAGATCCCTTAGATGTTTTATATTTCCAATTCTCGCACCCTTTCTCCCACTTAATATGGACACAATTTTCCATAGTGTAGTGGTTCCCACCCACTCACGCCCCGTGCACGTGCCCGTCCGCCGCCCCCGTACATGCTCGCATCCATGCGCGCCCCCGGAGACCCCGCCCATGATCCCACCCCCCTTTTGACGCTAGATTGCATCGATGGCCGCCCACACATCTCCCACATCGGCTCCCACCCACCAACGATTGCGGCCATCGATTTCTGATGGAGTGAGGGCCACAGAGTGGCTCTCTGCATTGGATGGCTAAGTATTGTTATTGCAGGATGCCTCAATATCGAGGCATCACTGCAATAATCGGAAAGCGTCTGGAAGCGATCAGGATCGCTTCCAGTGCAAGTTTTACTGGCGGATGTACCAGGTAGGTCCATTGTCATTAAGTGACAATTTTTGAGTGACGTACCTGGTACATCCGTTGTCATTAAGGGGTTAATGACTGACGTCATGCAGGGTGCGTCCTCCAAAAAAATACAGTTAACGACCGAGGACGTACCCTGTACGTCGTTGGTCTTTGAAAGCGGTGGAATCGATCCTGATCACTTTCAGCTGCTTTCCTGTTATTGCAGTGATGCCTCGATATTGAGGCATCCTGCAATAACAGTTTTTAGCAGTCTGATGCAGAGAGACCCACTCTGTGGCCCTCTCTGCATTGGCCATCGTTGGCTATGTTCATTGGTGGGTGGGAGCTGACCCAGGGAGGCAGGTGGGCGGCCATCGGTGGAAGAGGGGGAGGGATCATGTGTGGATGCGTGCGCGCGCGTGGCCTCTAAATGCCACTGTGCATCACACGTGTATTATGCTAGCAGTGAAGGGGTTAATTAGGGAGCTTGTAGGGAGCTTGCAGGGTTAATTTTAGCTTTAGTGTAGAGATCAGTCTCCCACCTGACACATCAGACCCCCTGATCCCTCTCTTGTTTTTTTTTTGCTTTTTTAAATTATTCTGCTGTGTAGGATCCCCCCTTAGCCCCCAACCTCCCTGATCCTCCCCAAACAGCTCTCTAACCCTCCCCTTCTACCTTATTGGGAGCCATCTTGGTTACTGGCAGCTGTCTGCAGTACCCAGTTTACAATAAACATTTTTTTTTTTAAACTTTTTTCTCTAGTTAAGCTTCCCCCCCAAAGACCAACGTCCCAGATCTCTTAGATGTTTTATATTTCCAATTCCCACTCCCTTTCTCCCACTTAATATGGACACAATTTTCCATAGTGTAGTGGTTCCCACCCGCTCCCGCCCCGTGCAAGCGCCCGCCCGCCGCCCCCATACATGCGCACACATCCGTGCATGCCCCCGGCGACCCCGCCCACGATTCCACCCCCCTCTTGATGCTAGATTGCATCGATGGCCACCCACACGCCTCCCACATTGGCTCCCACCCACGAACGATTGAGGCCATTAATTTCTGATGCAGAGAGGGCCACAGAGTGGCTCTCTCTGCATCGGATGGCTAAGTATTGTTATTGCAGGATGCCTCGATATCGTGGCATCACTGAAATACCCGGAAAGCGTCTGGAAGCGATCAGGATCGCCTCCAGCGCTCGTTTTACTGGCGGACGTACCAGGTACATCCATTGTCATTAAGTGACAATTTCTGAGTGACGTACCTGGTACGTCCGTAGTCATTAAGGGGTTAATGACCGACATCGTGCAGGGTACGTCCTCAAAAAAAATACAGTTAACGACCGAGGACGTACCCTGTACGTCGTTGGTCTTTGAAAGCGGTGGAAGCAATCCTGATCGCTTCCAGCCACTCTCCTGTTATTGCAGTGATGCCTCAATATTGAGGCATCCTGCAATAACAGTTTTTTGCAGTCCGATGCAGAGAGAGCCACTCTGTGGCCCTCTCTGTATCGGCCATTGTTGGCTATGTTTGTTGGTGGGTGGGAGCTAATCCAGGGAGGCAGGTGGGCGGCCATCAGTGGAGGAGGGGTGCGGGATCATGTGTGGGTGCTCGTGTGCGTGCACAGTTGGGTGGGGACCCTACACTATGGAACAAGTGTAAGGAGGGACAAGGTGGGATTCGGTGGGAGAGAGGGTGGGAATAAAAAATATTAAGCGATCTGGGAGAGAGTGGGGGGTTGGGTGTTGAGGGGGGCATCTACACTACAGAAAATCATTTTATTTAAATTAAAAAAAAAAAAAAAAACATATTTGATTTCAAACTGGGTACTGGCAGACACCTGCCAGTACACAATATGGCGCACAAAAAGGCAGAGGGATGTTTCGGGGGGGATCAGGGAGGTTGGGGGCTAAGGGTGGATCCTACACAGCAGAATTATTATTATTATTTAAAAAAATATATATATTTTAGTACTGGCAGACTTTCTGCCAGTACTTAAGGTGGCGGGAACAATTGTGGGGTGGGGGAGGGAAGAGAGCTGTTTGGGAGGCATCATGGGGTGTGATGTGTCAGGTGGGAGGCTGATCTCTACACTAAAGCTAAAATTAACCCTGTAAGCTCCCTACAAGCTGCCTAATTAACCCCTTCACTGATAGACATAATACATGTGTGATGCGCAGCGGCATTTAGCGGCCTTTTAATTACCAAAAAGCAACGCCAAAGCCATATATGTCTGCTATTTCTGAACAAAGGGGATCCCAGAGAAGCATTTACAACCATTTGTGCCATAATTGCACAAGCTGTTTGTAAAAAATTTCAGTGAGAAACCAAAAGTTTGTGAAAAAGTTTGTGAAAAAGTGAACGTTTTTTTTAATTTGATCGCATTTGGCGATGAAATGATGGCATGAAATATACCAAAATGGGCCTAGATCAATACTTTCCGTTGTATACTACACTACACTAAAATTAACCCTACAAGCTCCCTAATTAACCCTTTCACTGCTGGGCATAATACACGAGTGGTGTGCAGCGGCATTTAGCGGCCTTCTAATTACCAAAAAGCAATGCCAAAGCCATATATGTCTGCTATTTCTGAACAAAGGGGATCCCAGAGAAGCATTTACAACCATTTGTGCCATAATTGCACAAGCTGTTTGTAAAAAATTTCAGTGAGAAACCAAAAGTTTGTGAAAAAGTTTGTGAAAAAGTGAACGTTTTTTTTAATTTGATCGCATTTGGCGGTGAAATGATGGCATGAAATATACCAAAATGGGCCTAGATCAATACTTTGGGTTGTCTACTACACTACACTAAAGCTAAAATTAACCCTACAAGCTCCCTAATTAACCCTTTCACTGCTGGGCATAATACACGAGTGGTGTGCAGCGGCATTTAGCGGCCTTCTAATTACCAAAAAGCAATGCCAAAGCCATATATGTCTGCTATTTCTGAACAAAGGGGATCCCAGAGAAGCATTTACAACCATTTGTGCCATAATTGCACAAGCTGTTTGTAAATAAGTTTAGTGAGAAGCCTATAATTGTGAAAAACTTTATTATTTTTTTTAATTTGATCGCATTTGGCGGTGAAATGGTGGCATGAAATATACCAAAATGGGCCTAGATCAATACTTTGGGATGTCTTCTAAAAAATAATATATACATGTCAAGGAATATTCAGGGATTCCTGAAAGATATCAGTGTTCCAATGTAACTTTGAAAAAAAGTGGTTTGGAAATAACAAAGTGCTACTTGTATTTATTGCCCTATAACTTGCAAAAAAAGCAAAGAACATGTAAACATTGGGTATTTCTAAACTCAGGACAAAGTTTAGAAACTATTTAGCATGGGTGTTTTTTGGTGGTAATAGATGTGTAACATATTTTTGGGGTCAAAGTTAGAAAAAGTGTGTTTTTTTCTATTTTTTCCTCATATTTTATAGTTTTTTTATAGTAAATTATAAGGTATGATGAAAATAATGGTATCTTTAGAAAGTGCATTTAATGGCGAGAAAAATGGTATATAATATGTGTGGGTACACTAAATGAGTAAGAGGAAAATTACAGCTAATCTCAAACACCGGAAAAAATGTAAAAATAGCCTTGGTCCCAAATGGATAGAAATGGAAAAGTGCTGTGGTCATTAAGGGGTTAACCAAAGTGCAAGATACATCCATCAAACTTTATTGATATGTCAATGCGTATCACTTCTGGATACAAGAATACGGCCACTCCAAGATGGCAGCAGGCAGTTTGATTATGTGGTGAGTAGTAAAAATGCTACTTTAATTGTACCCAGCAGTTTAATGTCCTTTTAACAAATCTATTATCAAATAAATGTAATGAAAATTCTAAAAGTGTTAGGCACAATAGTATATGTGTTTTGTAAATTACAAATAAGGTTTGGAACATATGAATTAAAGGCAAACTTTGATATTTCAAAAAGGAATCACAATTGTAAAATATATGCCTCACTTTACAACATTTAATTACAATATTCTATTTGGAAGTGGAATAAAATGATTGGAGAAAAAATGTAATTTAATCTAATTTTTTAATGTGATAGAAATTAATATTGTCTGTTCTTTGTCCTAGATGTTGGGATATGAACAATAACACTGCGCTATGGTGGGTGATTAAGGGTCCTGTTATCGGTTCAATCATGGTGAGTTTAATTTAGAGGAATATTATGAAACAGTAATGGGGAATTAATTTATAAAGCTATTAGCTAGAGCCTGTGGCAGGCATACGCTTTGTTTCAGTGCTATGTATTTCACTGGAGATGAAGTGAGACTTTTTTTTATCAATGATGAGATCACTATATCTACTCTGATACCAAATGTAATCGCAAAGGGAAGAGTTTGTATAATTTGATGTTGTATAATAGAAACCCGCACCTGTTTGTCTATTTATCTGTCTATTTATCTATCTGTCTATTTGTCTGTCTGTTTATCATATATCTGTCTGTCTATCTACTATTTATCTGTCTTTCTGTCTGTCTTCTATCTATCTATCTATCTATCTATCTGTCTATCTATCTGTCTATTTGTCTGTCTGTCTATCATACAGTATATCTGTCTTTCTGTCAGTCTATCCATCTTCTATTTATCTGTCTGTCTATCTATCTATCTATCTATCTATCTGTGTGCAGCTGGTGATCGCATGAAGAGTACAACAGTGTTGGTTATAAAAAAAATGTGGAATGAGTAATAAAGGGATTATCTATCTTTTTAAACAATAACAATTCTGTAGTAGACTGTCCCTTTAATGTAATTTCCCTATCAAATTTTGAAATAGACTGCCAATATTAATGATTAGTAATATAAAATTGCCACAATTACTGTAAAAAGAAACTTTAGTTTCAAGTAAATAAATGTGGCTTTATGATAACTTGATCAATGTATATGTCTGCAAATAGTTCAAATTACAAAAGTGTTTAATTCTGTAATTCTTTAAGTAAATTTCAACCCCTTGTACAATATTAGCAGGTAATTCCCATTCACACACCTTTTTTGTCTGCAGATCAACTTTGTACTGTTTGTTGGAATAATCATTATACTTGTGCAGAAGCTTCAATCTCCTGACATTGGAGGGAATGAATCCAGTATATATTTGTAAGTATAATACTTTCTTGGTTATATTATCATCTATAACAAATTTAAATGTTGGATTTTTGCCATCAAGGACCTTAAAACAAAATATCATAGAAAGCCTGTTATTTAGGAATGTAATTTCCTATAGTTATTCTACCTAATAACATTTTTCAATGAACTAAAATTTGATGTCAGTTACTTTGATGTTTATATTTAAAAACAGAAGCGGTACAATTAAAAATAAATCAGTGTATCCTGTAAAGACAGCCAGTGAGAGAGTGAACTGACTAATTTGTCCTGAGTTCAGCTTGTGAAAGGGACCTCTTATTGGCTGGTTCTTTTAAAGAGTTTAACGAGAGGGATGTATTATAAAAGTGAGCTTAAATCGGTATTCAGATTTCTTGACACCAAAACAATTAGCAATATTTATTTTATATATATATTAGAAAAGTACATTTGTTTTTGGGCGAATGCACATTTGTCACGAATATGGGATTTCCTAATTAATCCACCAAGATAAGGAAAGAAAATGAAAAATACTGTCAAAATTCATCAGTATTCATTTGTTTCCGCTAATTTATTTCTTTAGGATTAAAAACTTACCTTAACGCGCTGGAGAGAGCAATAACCCGATCCTCTTCTTGCCAGAGCTCCAGCCACGCTAATAGAAGGCGTTAGAGCGCTCGGCTCGCAGGAGCTGCAAGAAGAGGATCGAGTTAGCTTTTCACCTATAGATTCGAAACATTTACATTCGTTAAACAAAAACAAATATAAATGTTTAATGAAAATTATATTTTTAAAATTAAATGAAAACCAAATATTGCTGGCAACGAATATTCGGTGAAATTAATTTCCTCCTTGAATATGCAAAATGAAAATTTCCTCCAAAACTAATTTTTCTGGCCTGCACATTCCTTTTTTTTTTTTGCAGTTTTATTTGTAAACACATTTTGCACTATTTAGATTTTTTTTGTGATCTATATTAATTTGTAAGATGATGCTTCTGTCATTAAAGGGACATGAAATCCAATTTTTTTTCTTTCATAATTCAGAGAGAACATGTAATTTTAAAACACATTTCAAATTTACTTCTGTTTTCTAATTTGTTTAGTACTCTTGACATTCTTTTTTGAAAAATATACCTAGGTGGGCTCAGGAGCTGCTTATTGGTGGCTGCACATATATGCCTCATCTTATTGGCTCACCCAGTGCATTCAGCTAGCTCTCAGTAGTGCATGCTGCTTCTTAAACAAAGGATACCAAGAGAATGAAGCAAATTATGTAATAGATGTACATAGGAATGTTGTTTAACATTATATTCTCTTCCTGAATTACAAAAGAAAATTTGGGGTTTTATGTCCCTTTAATGTTTAATGTTTACACAAATTGGTACAATCGCATACATTACATGCAAAAGTCACACATTGTGGGAGTTAACCAGTATATTATATAATATAATATGAGATTTTGTAGCCAGAATTAAAGACTTACGTTTGTATTATATTGCTGTATATATGAAGTTACTCATTTGTATTTATTTATTTAATGACTTATTGTTCTCTTTCATTAAAATTTTTTGTTTTTTTAAATACAAATACATGTGTAGTATCTCCATTGTCCTGCAAAGGGCTCCATATATTATGTGTGCTGTGTTTAACTTTTTCCACCACCTTTGTTAAGCGCTCAATTAGAGCCCCCAAATATTAAAGGGACAAGAAACTCAACCTTTTTATTTCATGATTCTGTTAGAGCAAGAAATTATAAACAACTTTCATATTTACTTCTATTATTAAATTTGCTTCGTTCTCTTTGTATCTTTTGTTGAAAATCAGGGATGTAAGTTCAGGAGCCTGCATGTCTCTAGAGCAGCGGTCGTTAATGGTCCACAAGAAGATGTTGGTGGTCCTTGACACCATTAAGCAGGAATAAATCTCCTCTGATGGTGTCACCCCCGTAGTGCTGCAACTCCCTACAGTGCCTTGCTTGATATCAGTGAAAACCTACGGAGGAGGAGTTAAATTACAATCTCCCTACAAACGTTGCGTAGTACTGCACAACTTGCGTAGCTAGATTGTATTTTTAACTCCTCCCGTACGGCGCACTGCTCAGAGAAAGATGCTTCCATTATAAAGCCAGCAGAATTCTCTCTTACATTTAATTTATTTCCTTCCCTTTACCTGTCTCTTTGCAGTAGTTTTCCTAATTCCTTCACATGGACTTTTAAATATTAATTATTTTTCATTCTAATAATTTTCCCTCGCACAAAGCCATTCCACCGGAATTCCAGAAATTGCTATCCAGCAGATCAGCCATATCCCACCAGTATTATAGTAATTGCCAGTAACATCAGTCGTGCTTAGCTCACATCCATATTGGGAGCTTTCTGATATAAACTTAATTTATGACTAGGGATGGGCGAATGTGTTTATATCCGAATTCGAATGTTAGAACGAATGTTATTGTAGAAATTCGAACATCACATTCGAATTCGAATATTACATTTATAAAACAAAATTGTAGACTAGAAACAATATTTCGAATGTCACATTCGAATAGAATATCACATTCGAATTAAATGTCACATTCAAATTCGAATATTACATTTATAAAACACTATTAGACTAGAAATACTATTTCGAATTCGAATGTCACATTCGAATCAAATATCACATTCGAATTGAATATCACATTTAAAACACAGTATTAGACTAGAAATACTATTTCAAATTTGAATGTGACATTCGAATTCGAATGTAGCATTCGAATTCGAATATTACATTTATTAAACACAGTTGTAGACTAGAAATACTATTTCAAATTTGAATGTCACATTCGAATTCGAATGTCACATTCGAATTCGAATATTACATTTCGAAATTGAATGAATACATAGCTAAACATTCTATTATTCAAACGAATATTTTCGAATTTTATTGAAAAATTCGAAAAAGAAAATTCGAAAATAGAATGTTAGAATGTTATATAAACATTCGAAATTCGATTCGAACGAACGAATGTATCAAAATTCACCCATCCCTATATATGACTCAAATGTCTGTCCATGATCATAAGTAGTTTTGAATAATTCCTAACTGGGGAGGTAACTTGGAAGTCTTGTGGTCCTTTTAAACATAATTATTTTTCCCCCCACTTTCTGCTTATCTGTTTCCAGCTCATAAAATGTGTAAATATATACATAATTTAAACTTAGCTATGGTTATACTAGTTATGTACAGTGTGTGTGTGTGTGTATATATATATATATATATATATATATATATATATATATATATACACACACACACATACATACATTATAGAGGTTTGTATATTGTATAGAGGTTTGTACCTTTTAAAAAAAAATCATGTTAGTGGTCCACGGGATTCAAAATTATGAGTTTAGTGGTCCCTGAGGTCCGAAAGGTTGGCGACCCCTGCTCTAGAGCACTATATGGGAGCAGTTTTACAAGAAGATGGCAGCTAGTTCCTGACATGTACTGCTCCAGACAAAAACGTAGGTATCTCTTCAACAAATAATACCCTGGGAACTAAGAAAATTGGATAAAAGAAGTAAATTGGAAAGAAATAAAATAAATTGTATGTTCTGTCTTAATCACAAAATAACATTTGTGGGTTTCAAATCCCTTTAAGTTCTAGAACTACCACTGCTGACAAGGTTTGTTAGATAATCTCTCCGAGCCCATAGCGTTATATTGTTCTTGTTCTTCTGAGTATAATTCAGTGCTTTTTTTTATAACCAAAATATTTATACTAACTATGCTGTGAACTCTTAATTTATTCCCTTTAATAGTGTATAGACGTAAAGAGAGCAATAAAACAAACAAATGAAGTTATTTGTTCATTAGAATACATTTAATTTGTTACATGTAATTAGTTCAGTCAGTTTTGCTTTTAATTTGGTATCAGCCCTTGGAGATTTATAGATTCCTACTAAGCAAAGATATATTGTATTGAGTGCATAGCTTAGATATGAGGATAAGGTGTACATGCATTTGTACAAACCTATGTTTGTGAATCCGGCCCTGTGGCTAGTGCCATTCTTCATGCTGTTTCTTACTAATCACCTAGATTACGAGTTTTGCATTACGGTTTTTACACTGAAAAAAATGGCCATTTCAGCTTAAAAACCGTAACGCAAACCATTACAAGTCTTGTCGGTATAGCTATACTGCAAGAATTTTAGCCTGTAATGTAACATCAATCTCGCACTCAAAAAAATGAGCCAATAGAATTTCAGTAGCTCTCATCGTATTGGCTGATTTGAACAGCCAATAGGATTTCAGTAGCTCTCATCGTATTGGCTGATTTGAACAGCCAATAGGATTTCAGTAGCTCTCATCCTATTGGCTGATTTGAATTTCAAAAATCAAATCAGCCAATAGGAATGCAAGAGACGCCATTTTGAAAATGCTCCCTTGCATTGAAGATTCAATGTACGACGGTGACCATATAAGGAGGACGCTACACGCCCGATGTCTTCAAGGATGAAGATAGAAGACACCGCCGGGATGAAGATAGAAGATGAAGCCTAGATGAAGGTAGAAGATGCCGCCTGGATGGATGAAGACCTTGTTGCCTGGATGAAGACTTCTCGCCGCCTGGATGTCCGGACTTCAGAAACTGTAAGTGGATCGTCGGGGGTTAGTGTTATTTTTTTTTTACTTTTTTTGGGTGGGTTTTTTTTAGATTAGGGTTTTTTTTTTTTTTTTAAAGAGCTGAATGCCCTTTTCAAGGCAATGCCCATACAAATGCCCTTTTCAGGGCAATGGGTAGCTTAAGTTTTTGTTAGAGTTCGGTTTTTTTATTTTGGTTGGTTGGAGTGATGGGTTTTACTGTTGGGGGTCTTTGTATTTTGTTACAGGTAAAAGAGCTGATTTCCCTACAAAAGGCCCTTTTAAGGGCTATTGGTAGTTTATTGTAGGCTAGGGTTTTTTTTATTTTGGGGGGCTTTTTTATTTTTATAGGGCTAATAGTTTTTATTTTGGATAATTTTGTTTCTTTTTTTTTAATCAGAGATTTTTATTAAGGCAATTAGCAAAACAAAAGCCACATATAGGCAAGAAAACAAGTCATTTGAAGATGAACATGGCTGACAACAATAGTAAATCATGATAAATCATGATAAACATATTGAGAACAGGTATATCCTACTGTATTACTAGCATACCTCGGATATATACATTGCAAGATTTACATGGATACCTTATAATTTTATTTATTGTTTTTTACAGGATGTTACAATAGTACCTCTTTAGCAGAGTGTTCTGTCTATTAGTATGATACTTTCATCTGACATAGGTAGATTAAATATCTTAAATGAGAGACACATTGTTCCCTCGGGGAGTACTTAATGCTGATTAAAGTATAGTAGTAATGTAATAGATATTAACAAACTGTAGAATCCATTTCCTCACTTTGCAAAAAAGGTAACTCCTGTACCTAATGAGACATATAATACATAAGAGGAAAGTGAATAATGTGTAGTGGGTTAAAACTGCTAAAAAATTCACCAAAAGGGTGATCAAGACTAAATGATTCACCAAAACGAGTGAATATGAGAATACCGGGTCATATATGTTTACTTAATGAGCTGGTTATATTAAATTAAAATAATATAGGAGGAGCCATAATTATATACATAGTCTAAGGGATCTTATGGTTAAACACATGTGCTGTGAATCTAAATGATCAGTTATGTTCATGATGTCTGCGAAATTGGGGGAGGGGATTCTACACTGGAATACAAGTTTATGAGCAGACTAGGTTCATATAGCCCACAAAAGTAATGATGTGTGTGGCATATTTCATGAAACCTATTATCCAGGGTGTATGGGGCAAACTGCCACTTCTAACTAAACATCTTCTTGAGATTCTATATACATAAGTAACAACTGAGCGAGCATTAAGATTATAGAGACATAGCAGTTCTGACAATAGTGTGGGCGTTAGCTATTACTTAAACCTAAGGTTAAGCAGAATACCAAATCATACAAGTAAAACATCAAAAATGTGATTATTAATAAGTGGAAATTCCCTCACCCTAGCACATCAGGCTAGAGGCTGGATATCTAGTATGGTCCCCTTTTCTAATATACTGAAAGATGTGGGTTTCACTATCGGTTACTCCGTCTAGATCCCCTAGTAGCTCTGCATACTATGAATTATTCTGCTAACTTAAGATTCTGTATTCCATGGTAAAGAGTAAGGATCATCAGATAATTGCACACTCTAAAAATGGTTTCCCTTTTGTACTGACATATAAAAAATAATATTGTATTTAGACTGTACACCATGGGTCTTGACTTCACACTGTATAAGGAGGCACACACCAATCAACCCAATGTGGAAATTTATGGATTATAGTTAGACTCATCCATACTTCAGAATACAGGTCAAGGAACCAGCGTTATCAGACCTTCATAGTATGTGCTATACCATTACTGAAGCTAAGTGCTTCTGTTCAACTTTTTACAGGAGCTCTAAATACTGCAAACTGTACTGCGTCCCACAGAACAATAATAAAATATGCGTAGGCACATAGCATGTATAAGTAAACAGGGAGACGTTCTTAAACGTTTTTTACAGTTCTGTTCTGGAGGTATATTGTGGGGTCCTCCAAAGTTAGCAAGGGGTCTCCCTAACCTATACCTCTTTTATGAGCCGTCCTGCCATGGCAATGAGAAATTGGATGCTTAGATAGAATGCACAACTCACAAAATAGTGAAAGTCCAGCGATCATTTCTCTCGCCTCCCTCTCCTTATGGGCACCTGCTGGATGGAAAACAAGCTCCAGAATGCACCATTGGGAGTCGGCCGCATCTCCCCGGTACAAACCCATATACATTTGTTCCAGCATCAGATCCTCTCATGTGTCCTGGTTAGGTAGGAACAGGTCTCGCCACATCAAAGATGTCTCCTCTTTACATGCGGTGTTCACTTGCCTTAATAGCAATGTATTTGCAGCGTTGTGTGTTACGATGTCGACTGGATGACATCCAAATTCCCCTTCTGTGCAAATTTCCGTAGGGTATTCTGAAGCTCCGCTCGAACTCTCCTCCTTGTCTGGTAAGGTTTTTGTTATGGTAGATAGTCTTTCAGTCTGCTCCGTGAAGAGGTATCTGTAGCTTGCCAGTTGCGGAACGCCATCTTGTATGTGTGTATCTCTGGCGGTAATCAGGAGATCGCTAAATCTCCATTCTATTTTGATCTCCAATTCCTCCAGAAGAACAAGTATGTTTAGATAAGGCTCCTCCATTATGATACAGGAGGAAAAGCAGCTTCACCCGGCTAATTGCAGACCCGGGGGGGGGGGGGAATAAATGTTAATGATGTAACTCAGGCCTTCAAATGCGATCTCGGTCGGGTAGGCTCTTCTAATAGTCAAATCTCCAAAATATCGACATTTTCCAGCTCCTGACCTTCACCTTTAGTAGAGGATCCATATAGTGTTAGCCGATGGCATATTGGTCGTATGTTGGTTGAAATAATACTTAGTCAGCCATCAGAGCTGTTGAATTTAGCGTCTGGTCACGACTGCTGTTGAACACACACCCCCCCTCGTATCTTATTTTTCATAATTTAGTATTTGTTATTTTTTATAATTTAGTTTTTTTTATTTTATGTAATTTTAGAGTTACATTTTTTTTAGTAGTGTCAGTTTTTTTTTAATGTGTAATATAGTTTATTTAATTGGTAGTTGTTGTTAGTTTAAACTTAGTTTTTTTTTTATTTCACAGGTAAGTTTTTATTAATTTTAAGATAGGGATATTGCGATTTTAATTTAAAGTTAGGGGGTTGTTAGGTTTAGGGGTTAATAGTTTAATTTAGTTTTTTTCGATGTGGGGGGGCTGGCAGTTTAGGGGTTAATAGGTTTATTTAGCGGTGGTCATGGGGGAGGCCAGAGGATTAGGAGTTAATAATTTATTTAGTGGCAGCGAAGTCGGGTGCGGCGGAATAGGGGTTAATAGCTTTATTATATGGTCAGCGAGGTTGGGGTACAGGGGAATAGGGGTTAATAACGTTATTATAGTGGCCACGATGTCAGGGAGCGGTGGAATAGGGGTTAATAAATGTTACTAGAGGTGGCGATATCGAGAGCGGCAGATTAGAGGTTAATAACTTTATTTAAGTGGCGGCAATGTCGGGGGCAGCAGATTAGGCATGTTTAGACTTGGGGTTTATGTCAGTGTGTTAGGTTTAAACATAACTTTTTTTCCCCCATATACATCAATGAAGTTGCGTACGGCGATCGCCATTCTGCTCTTCAGGTGTTAGTTTTTTTTCTAACATCTTCTCCCCATTGATGTCTATGGGGAAAGCGTGCACAAGCACGTCAAAGCAGCCCTTGGCTTTTGTGCGGTATGGAGCTTAACGCCACCATATCGCACGCACAAGGAGGCTTTTCAGTAACTTGTAATGGCAGTGCTATGGAGGGTGAAATAACGCAACTTTTGTTGCATTCGTTTCGCACCCTCTATAGCGCAATACTTGTAATCTAGGCGAGAGTTATTAAAGGGACACTCAAGTTAAAATTAAACTTTCTCAATACAGATAGATCAGGTAATTTTAAACCACTTTCCAATTTACTCTCGCTAACAAACGGCTAGATTACAAGTTTTGCGTTATGAGGGGTGCGGTGCTAACTTGCACGTTATTGTCACCGCTCACTTACCTACAGCGCTGGTATTACAGCTTTTTATAAACCCGGCGTTAAAAGACAAGAAGTGAGGGTAGAGCAAAATTGAGCTCCATTCCTCACTCCAATACCAGCGCTGCTTAAGTCAGCGGTGAGTTGGTTTTATGTGCTCGTGCACGATTTCCCCATAGACATCAATGGGGAGAGCCGGCTTAAAAAAAGTCTAACACATGCAAAAAAAGCAGCGTAAAGCTCCGTAAAGCAACCCCATTGATTCCTATGGGGAAAGAAAATTTATGTTTACACCTAACACCCTAACATGAATCCCTCGACACCTACATTATACTTATTAACCCCTAATCTGCCGCTCCGGACATCGCCTCCACTATAATAAACATATTAACCCCTAAACCGCCACACTCCCGCACCTCAAACACTATTTTAATATTATTAACCCCTAATCTGCTGCCCCTAACATCGCCGCCACCTACCTACATTTATTAACCGCTAATCTGCACCCCCAACGTCGCCGCCACTATACTAAAGTTATTAACCCCTAAAACTAAGTCTAAACCTAACCCTAACACCCCCTAACCTAAATATAATTAAAATAAATCTAACAAAAAATTCCTATCATTAACTAAATAATTCCTATTTAAAACTAAATACTTACCTGTAAAATAAACCCTAAGCTAGCTACAATATAACTAATAGTTACATTGTATCTAGCTTAGGGTTTATTTTTATTTTACAGGCAAGTTTGCATTTATTTTAACTAGGTAGAATAGTTACTAAATAGTTATTAACTATTTACTAACTACCTAGCTAAAATAAATACAAATTTAAAATAAATTTAAATAAATTAACAAAATTAAATACAGATACCTAAATTACAAAAACAAACAAACACTAAATTACACAAAATAAAAAACTAATTACACCTAATCTAATATCTAATTAAAAAAAGGCCCCCAAAATAAAAAAACCCTAGCCTAAACTAAACTACCAATAGCCCTTAAAAGGGCCTTTTGCTGGGCATTGCCCCAAAGAGATCAGCTCTTTTACCTGTAAAAAAAAAAAAAAACAACCCCCCAACAATAAAATCCACCACCCACACAACCAACCCCCAAATAAAACCCTAACTAAAAAAACCTAAGCTCCCCATGGCCTGAAAAGGGCATTTGGATGGGCATTACTGTTGGGGGGTTGTCTGTATTTTTTTTTACAGGTAAAAGAGATGATTTCTTTGGGGCAATGCCCAGCAAAAGGCCCTTTTAAGGGCTATTGGTAGTTTAGTTTAGGCTAGGTTTTTTTTATTTTGGGGGCCTTTTTTATATGTTGATAGGGCTATTAGATTAGGTGTAATTAGTTTAAATATCTTGTAATTTGTTTTTCTTTTGTGTAATTTAGTGTTTGTTTTTGTAATTTAGGTAATTGTATTTAATTTTGTTAATTTATTTAATTGTGCTGTAAGGTTAGGTGTTAGTGTAAGACAGGTTAGGTTTTATTTTACAGGTAAATTTGTATTTATTTTAGCTAGTTAGTTAGTAAATAGTTAATAACTATTTAGTAACTATTCTACCTAGTTAAAATAAACACAAACTTGCCTGTAAAATAAAAATAAACCCTAAGCTAGATACAATGTAACTATTAGTTATATTGTAGCTAGCTTAGGGTTTATTTTATAGGTAAGTATTTAGTTTTAAATAGGAATTATTTAGGTATTAATTGTAATTTTTATTTAGATTTATTTTAATTATATTTAAGTTAGGGGGTGTTAGGGTTAGACTTAGGTTTAGGTGTTAATACATTTAATATAGTGGCGGCGACATTGGGGGCGGCAGATTAGGGGTTAATAAATGTAGGTTGGTGGCGGCGATGTTAGGGGCGGCAGATTAGGGGTTAATAATATTTAACTAGTGTTTGTGAGGCGGAAGTGTGGCGGTTTAGTAGTTAATATGTTTATAATAGTAGCGGCAAAGTCGGGAGCGGCAGATTAGGGGTTAATTATTTTATTTTAATGTTTGCGATGCGGGAGGGCCTTGGTTTAGGGGTTAATAGGTAGTTTATGGGTGTTAGTGTACTTTTTAACACTTTAGTTATGAGTTTTATGCTACAGCTTTGTAGTTTAAAACTCATAACTACTGACTTTAGAATGCGTTACGAATCTTGCGGGATAGGCTGTACCGCTCACTTTTTGACCTAAAAAAAAAGCTTGTAATACTGGTGCAATGGATATCTCATTGAAAAAATAATTTACGAAAATTACGTAAGTTAATTTGTGGTACGGCCAAAAAAGTGTGCGGGGCAGCTGTACCTACCTACAAGACTCGTAATAGCAGCGGTAGTGAAAAAGCAGCGTTATGAGCCTTTACGCTGCTCTTTTGCTCATAGCGCAAAACTCGTAATCTAGTCAAAAATGTGCACAGTCTTTTTTTATATTTACACTTTTTGAGTCACCAACTCCTTCTGAGCATGTGCAAGAATTCAGTGCTTTTTTTATAATCAAAATATTTTAACTAACTATGCTGTGCATTCTTCCCTTTTGTAGATTATAGACACAATATCCCTAGATTACATGTGGAACAATAAATTTTAAACTTTTTTAGCTAACTGTGGCCAAGGTAAAAAAAATTGCACTCAAAGGTTAGCGCTGGTTTTACAAGACCAAAGAAAAAAATTTGTGCGAGAGCGAAAAGCTTCAGGACTTCGGATATCATGACCTTGTTAACTACCTCTCCTCATAGACTTTTATGGGGCACACTAATTAAATAATTTTCTATTTATCTTTTGTGTGCTAAAATAAAGCTAAGCTAGACCAACTGCGCTAAAGATGTAGGTATGTTTGGAATACTTCACATTCTTCACTTAGAAGGAAATGTTCTTTTTATTTTTTTAAATACATATTTCTATATATCTGTATATATTTTTGTAAAATATATATCTATATGAATATATACACATATTTTATATATGTATATATATATATATATATATATTATATTATATATATATACTGTATATATATATATATATATATACTGTATAGATATATATATAGTATATATATATATATATATATATATATATATATATATACTGTATAGATAGAAGGATTGTGCTCAACCCACAACTTTTAATATTAGCGCTATTTAACACAGTCTCAATATCCATTGAAAGTAATTGGTGGGCTACAGTGATAAATCTGTTTTACCCTGGACTTGTAATATTAAGTTGCATGCTAATTTTAGTGTGGTCCAGCTTTACTGCCTATCGCACCACGCACTAGCACTAGCGCGCTACTTGTAAAATGAAATTATTTCTTCATTAGAATACATTTATTTCATGTTTTACTTGTACTTCGTTGAGTCAGTTTTGATTTTAATTTGGATCAGTCCATAGGGATTATAAATTCCTCTTAAGCAGAGATTTATTTGTATTGAGAGCATATCTAAAATATGGTGATAAGGTGTATATGCTTGTGAATATACTTCACCTATGTTTGTGAATTTGGTACTGTCACTAGAGCAGTTCTGATCTCTGATTTTTAATAATCATAATGTAATTAATTAAACATTATTATTATTTCAAAAAGTATTTGCACAAAAGTGATTCACAGTGTATTGATAAACATCAAGATTATAGGGCATCTATTTTTTAATTTAAAGGGACAGTCTACAATAGAATTTTTATTGTTTTAAGAGATAGATAATCCCTTTATTAACCGTTTCCCAGTTTTGCACAACCAACGCTGTTATATTAATATAATTTTGTACCTCTGTGGTTACCTTGTATCTAAGCATCTTCTGACAGACCCCTGATCACATAACAATTTTAGTGTAGACTGTTACTTTAAGGTACAATTCAATTGTTCTTCAACTTCCATCTTTAGACTGAGGAAAGTGTGTCATGAACACATTCATTGTAGATATTTAGTGATAACACATATTGTCAACAGTCTGATTTTCATTGCCCTCAATCTGAAATATTATATAGCAGGACTGGAAAAAATTGTATGATGTAAGTTCTAGCATATATATATAAATATCATTTTATTTTTTTTCTAACGATAAGTCTCACTCATGCACCCATTACTGTAAATATCCATTTGCATTAAGGTAAACACCTGGTTTTAGAATAATGTTATTTGTTTGCTTACTTAAAATATATCATTTTTTGTACATCTAGAGAGTTTTGAATTGTGATCAAGATTAATTTAAATAGACATTCTAATGTAAAACATGTTTTCTCATTAAAGAGACAGTCTCTACCAAAATTATTATTGTTTAATAAGATATATAATCCCTTTATTACCCATTCCCTAGTTTTACATAACCAACACAATTATATTAATACACTTTTTACCTCTGTGATTACCTTGTATCTAAGCCTCTGCAGACTTCCTCCTTATCTCAGTCCTTTTGACAGGCATGCAGACTCGTAAATAACTCCATGGGAGTGAGCACAATGTTATCTATATAACACACATGAACTATCAGTATCTAACTGTGAAAAACTGTCAAAATTCACTGAGATAAGAGGTGCTTATAATTTAGCATATTAGTCTTCAACAAAGAATACCAAAGGAACAAAGCAAATTTGATGATAAAAGTAAATTGGAAAGTTGTTTAAAATTGCATGCCCTATCTGAATCATGAAAGTTTAATTTTAACTATACTGTCCCTTTAATTTACTTGAGCAAGTAATTTTGCACTACTGACTTCAGCTCACTATTTAACACCAACAAATGGGTAAAACATAAAGGTAAACACATCTTGGAGTCACAAGTGTTGCGGCTCCCTATCATAAAACGAACAATGATTGGGGACTGTGTGTGGCTGCTGCTCCAGATAGGTTGACTGGACAAGACTTTGCCTCTGGGGCATATTTAACAATGTGGGAGCAGACATTATACAAAGTAGCGTATCATGCCCACTGCACATCGATAAATGCAATTTATCATTGCACCAGCAGTTCTTGTGAACTTCTGGTGCAATGCCGCCCCCTGCAGATTTGCGGCCGCTAGCAGGGGGTTTTAATCAACCCAATTGAATTTGATCAGGTTGATTTCTGTCTGCCGCCTCAGAGCAGGCGCACAAGTTATGGAGCAGCGGTCTTTAGACCACTGCTTCATAACTTCATGATAACAAAATGTGATGTGATAAAGTGAAGGCGCCTAAAAATAGTGCACACATATAAAGTGCATACAAATATGTGTATATCTCAGTGTCCTTGATATGCTCTTCAACAAAGGACAAGGAATGTGCGTGAATTAAATTTCACAACAGTGCTGAATATATAAAAAATATATAATATAAAAATATATATACGAAATAGAAAATTATAATATGAACGCAGTACAGCGTAATATACAGTGCCAAAAATATATATATAGTGTAATGTGTCCTTCTGATGGAGAACACAAATACAATGTAGCTCCAGCAGCAAATACTATGATCCTAAGACCAAATAACTATCGATGCAAGTGATATTGTGAGCATACAATAGTAACAAATGATATTTGAGGACACACAATGGTGATATATTGCAATACAGGATACATACAATAATAAAGTACCGGGTACTAAAGTATATACGAATAGTCCTTATACACAGTTCATGTGATGGAGATTTTCCTCCGGGTGTCCACTATATAGTGGGTATGCGGCAGCTGACACTCCTTCCAAGGCTGATGGCACCAGCGACGATCTACAGATAGAAGGGAGACAAAAGGAGGCGCCACAATAGTGTGAGATCGTAGGTTAAAGGGACCCCCACAAAACGATACAGGATCACTTACTAGATTTAAAGCACTTGAGAAGTGCCACAGGTGCAGGCTGAACTATTCAAAGCTGTCCAGCAAGCTTATCCTCACGGTCCAAAGGCCAAAGGGTTAACTTCAGATTCCCCCACACGTACTGGGATCAAAGATGAGCCAAAAAATAGTTGTGGATTTCCACTCAGGGAAAAAAATCCAGCTCAAATAGGGCTAAGAGTTAGTGCGAAAGTCAGAACTACTTATAAAAGCAATAATAAAACAAGCGTGATGACAGATAGGTAAAAATATAACCAAAAAAGTTTATTTAAACCTAATACACTACACGTTTCCCGGTCACAACAACCGTTTCATCAGGTGTAAAAAGCTAACAGTCATAACAGTGATGACTGTTAGCTTTTTACACCTGATGAAACGGTTGTTGTGACCGGGAAACGCGTAGTGTATTAGGTTTAAATAAACTTTTTTGGTTATATTTTTACCTATCTGTCATCACGCTTGTTTTATTATTGCTTTTATAAGTCGTTCTGACTTTCGCACTAACTCTTAGCCCTATTTGAGCTGGATTTTTTTCCCTGAGTGGAAATCCACAACTATTTTTTGGCTCATCTTTGATCCCAGTACGTGTGGGGGAATCTGAAGTTAACCCTTTGGCCTTTGGACCGTGAGGATAAGCTCGCTGGACAGCTTTGAATAGTTCAGCCTGCACCTGTGGCACTTCTCAAGTGCTTTAAATCTAGTAAGTGATCCTGTATCGTTTTGTGGGGGTCCCTTTAACCTACGATCTCACACTATTGTGGCGCCTCCTTTTGTCTCCCTTCTATCTGTATAACTTCATGATAACTTCTGTTTCAGGCGCGCCTGAAGGCGCTCTGGAAACAAGGGGCCTCAAGCTCTATACGGAGCTTGATAAATATGCCCCTCTGTGTTTAAGCCCTTTATGTGCCTTAAAAACATATTGAGATAAAGTTAGTAATGTGACAACTGCATGTTCGAACTATTTAAAATGGAACTTTTGCTTTAGAATATCTGTTTAAGTAAATGATCTACTGTATGTGTGTGTTATACAATTACCCATTAGTGAGTGGTTCTTGAAGTGGCCTCTGGAAATGTGCTTTTGAATTTATGCATTCAGGAACTACTGATTTCTTTTATGTAATTGGCAAGAGTCCATGAGCTAGTGACATATGGGATATACAATCCTACCAGGAGGGGCAAAATTTCCCAAACCTCAAAATGCCTATAAATACACCCCTCACCACACCCACAATTCAGTTTTACAAACTTTGCCTCCCTATGGAGGTGGTGAAGTAAGTTTTTGCTTGATTTTCTTCTCTGACATGCGCTTCTCAGCATTTTGAAGCCCGATTCCTCTCAGAGTACAGTGTTTGTCAGAGGGATGTGAAGAGAGTATCACCTATTGAATTCTATGGTTTTCCATGCGGGAAATCTTTTCATAGGTTCTCTGTTATCGGTCGTAGAGATTCATCTCCTACCTCCCTTTTCAGATCGACAATATACTCTCATATTCCATTACCTCTACTGATAACTGTTTCAGTACTGGTTTGGCTATCTGCTATATGTGGATGGGTGTCTTTCGGTAAGTATGTTTTCATTACTTAATATACTCTCAGCTATGGTTTGGCACTTTATGTATTAATATAAAGTTCTAAATATATGTATTGTACTTATATTTGCCATGAGTCAGGTTTATATATATTTCCTTTTGCAGACTATTAGTTTCAAAATTGAGAAAAAAATATTTAGGAAGTAATTTTTTTCTTACCTGGGGTATAGCATTTTCTTCAAAATTGACTGTTCATTAATTTTCACGGGCAAAATTAGGCTTGCGAGGCCGCAAAATTGTGATATTTATTGCTTTATTCTTGGCGCAAGAATTCTTTTGGTGCGAAGGTAAGTTCGGTGACGCAAATTCGTCATTTCCGGCATCTTAGTTGACACCAGGTTTCCTTGCACAACGCTGCGTCTGCCATGACGCGAGTTGCGTCATTTCCGGATGTTGTTAGCGCCAAAAAATGTCATTTTGCGTTGCGTGTCATACTTGGTGCCAAATAATTTAATTATTAAACCCCACTTCCGATATGCCTCTTGCCTTTTTCTATGCTCTGGGGCTATGCTCTTTGCATTTTTTTCCCATTCCTGAAACTGCCATATAAGGAAATTGATAATTTTGCTTTATATGTTGTATTTTTCTCTTACATTTGCAAGATGTCTCAATTTGATCCTGTCTCAGAAACCACTATTGGATCCCTGCTGCCAGATAACAGTTCTACCAAAGATAAGTGTATCTGTTAGCGGAGATTATATCTCCAGCTGTAGTATGTAACAGTTGTCATGATAAGCTTTTACATGCAGAGAACTCTTTAAGATGGAGTATATTTGTTCCTTGTTAAAAGAGTTATTAAGTGTTGATTACTCTGGACATTGAGGAAACTAGTCCTCTTGATACTAAAACTAGTAAACGTTTAAATTCTGTTTATAAACCTCCTGTGGTTATTCCAGAGGTTTTTCCAGTTCCTGATGCTATTTCTGATATGATTTCAAAGGAATGGAATAGGCCTGGTACTTCTTTTATTCCTTCCTCAAGGTTTAAAAAGTTGTATCCTTTGCCAGCAGTTAGATTGGAGTTTTGGGAAAAAATCCCCAAAGTTGATGGGGCTATTTCTACTCTTGCCAAACGTACTACTATTCCTATGGAAGATAGTACTTCTTTTAAGGACCCTTTAGATAGGAAACTTGAATCTTATCTAAGGAAAGCTTATTTATATTCTGGCTATCTTCTCAGGCCTGCCATTTCTATGGCTGATGTTGCAGCTGCATCAACTTTTTGATTGGAAAGCTTGGCGCAACAGAAAACAGATCCTGATTTGTCTAGCATTGTTCGTTTGCTTCAACATTTTATCTGTGATGCTATTTTTTATATCATCAAATTGATGTTAAATATATGTCTTTAGCTATTTTAGCTAGAAGAGCTTTGTGGCTCAAATATTGGAATGCTGACATGGTATCTAAGTCTAGATTACTATCTCTTTCTTTCAAAGGTAACAATTTATTTGGTTCTCAGTTGGATTCAATTATTTAAACTGTCACTGGGGGAAGGGAGTTTTTTTTTACCTCAAGATAAAAGATCTAAGGGTAAATCTAAAGCTTCTAATAGTTTTCGTTCTTTTTGACAGAATGAGGAACAGAAAGCCAATCCTTCCCCCAAAGAATCTGGTTCCAATTGGAAACCTTCTTCAAGTTGGAATAAATCCAAGCCTTTTAAGAGACCAAAGCCAGCCCCCAAGTCTGCATGATGGTGCGGCCCTCATAACAGCTCAGCTGGTGGGGGGCAGATTACATTTTTTTCCAAAACATTGGGCAGATTCTGTCCAAAATCATTATATTCAGAGTATTTTCTCTCAAGGGTATCGGATAGGATTCAGAGTAAGACCTCCTGTGAGAAGATTTTTTCTCTCACGCATTCCAGCAAATCCAGTGAAGGCTCAGGCTTTTCTGAAGTGTGTTTCAGATCTAGAGCTTTCAAGGGTAATCATACTAGTTCCGTTTCAGGAACAGGGTCTGGGGTTTTATTCAAATCCATTCATTGTCCCAAAGAAAGAAAATTCATTCAGGCCAGTTCTGGATCTGAATTTTTTTTATCGTTTTGTAAGAGTGCCAACTTTGAAAATGGTGACTATAAGGACTATTCTGCCTTTTGTTCAGCAAGGTCATTATATGTCCACTATAGACTTACATAATGCATATCTTCATATTCTGATTCATCCAGATCACTATCGGTTTCTGAGATTCACTTTTCTAGACAAGCATTACCAATTTGTCGCTCTTCCATTTGGCCTAGCGACAGCTCCAAGAATTTTTTCAAATGTTCTTGGTGCCCTACTCTCTGTAATCAGAGAACAGGGTATTGCAGTGTTTCCTTATTTGGACTATATCTTGGTACTAGCTCAGTCTTTACATTCTACCGAATCTCACACAAATCAACTAGTGTTGTTTCTTCAAAGACATGGTTGGAGGATCAATTTACCAAAAAGTTCCTTGATTCCTCAGACATGGGTCACCTTTTTAGGTTTCCAGATAGATTCAGCGTCCATGACTCTGTCTCTAACAGACAAGAGATGAATAAAATTGGTTTCAGTTTGTCGGAACCTTCCGTCATAATCATTCCCTTCAGTGACTATGTGCATGGAAGTTTTAGGTCTCATGACTGCAGCATCGGACGCTATCCCCTTAGCTCATTTTCATATGAGACCTCTCCAGCTTTGGATGCTGAAACAATGGCGAAGGAATTATACAAAGATATCACAGTTAATATCCTTAAATCCCAATGTTTGACTCTCTCTGACTTGGTGGTTAGGCCACCATCGTATAGTTCAAGGGGCCTCTTTTGTTCATCCAACCTGGACTGTAATCACAACAGATGCAAATCTTTCAGGTTGGAGAGCTGTCTGGGGATCTCTGACAGCACAAGGGGTTTGGAAATCTCAAGAGGCTAGGTTACCAATCAATATTTAAGAGCTCCGTGCTATTTTCAGGGCTCTTCAGGTTTGGCCATGTTGAAGAGAGAACTATTCATTTGTTTTCAGACAGACAATATCACAACTGTGGCATATGTCAATCATTAGGGTGGGACTCACAGTCCCCTAGCTATTTAAGAAGTATCTTAGATAGCTCTTGTCTAATTTTTGCGGTACATATCCCAGGTGTAGACAATTGGGAATCGGATTATCTCAGCCATCAGACTTTACATGCGGGGGAGTGGTCTCTCCATCCAGATGTGTTTTTTCAGATTGTTCAGATGTGGGGTCTTCCAGAAATAGATCTGATGGCTTCCCATCTAAACAAGAAACTTCCCAGGTACTTGTCCAGGTCCAGGGATCCTTAGGCGGAGACGGTGGATGCATTAGCAGTTCCTTGGTTTTACCAACCTGCTTATATCTTTCTGCCTCTAGTTCTTCTTCCAAGAGTGATCTCCAAGATCATCATGGAACAATCGTTTGTGTTTCTGGTAGCACCAGCATGGCCTCACAGGTTCTGGTATGCGGATCTTGTCCGGATGTCCAGTTACCAACCTTGGCCACTTCCTTTAAGACCAGACCTTCTGTCTCAAGGACAGTTTTTTCCATCAGGATCTCAAATCATTACATTTGAAGGTATGGAAATTGAACACTTAATGCTTAGTCGTAGAGGTTTCTCTGACTCAGTGATTAATACTATGTTACAGGTTCGTAAATCTGTTTCTAGGAAGATTTATTATTGAGTTTGGAAGACTTATATTTCATGTGTTCTTCCCATAAATTGTCCTGGCATTCTTTTAGAATTCCTAGAATTTTGCAGTTCCTTCAGGATGGTTTGGATAAAGGTTTGTCTGCAAGTTCTTTGAAGGGACAAATCTCTGCTCTTTCTGTTTTATTTCACAGAAAGATTGCTAAGCTTCCTGATATTCACTGTTTTGTACAGGCTTTGGTCTGTATCAAGCCTGTCATTAAATCAATCTCTCCTCCTTGGAAACTTAATTTGGTTTTGAAGGCTTTACAGGCTCCTCCTTTTGAGCCTATGCATTCTTTGGATATTAAACTACTTTCTTGGAAAGTATTGTGCCTTTTGGCTATCTCTTCGGCTAGAAGAGTTTCCGAATTATCTGCTCTTTCTTGTGAGTCTCCTTTTCTGATTTTCCATCAGAATAAGGCAGTTTTGCAGACTTCATTTACATTTTTGCCTAAAGTTGTGAATTCTAACAACATTAATAGGGAAATTGTTGTTCCCTCTTTGTGTCCTAATCCCAAGAATTATTTGTAAAGATCCTTACATTCTCTGGATGTTGTAAGAGCTTTGAAATATTATGTTGAAGCTACTAAAATTTTCAGGAAAACTTCTAGTCTATTTGTTGTCTTTTCTGGTTCTAGGAAAGGTCAGAAAGCTTCTGCCGTTTCCTGGCATCCTGGTTAAAGCTTTTGATTTATCAGGTTTATTTGGAGTCGGGTCAGGCCCCGCCTCAGAGAATCACAGCTCATTCTACTAGATCAGTTTCCACTTTGCAGGCTTTTAAGAATGAAGCTTCAGTTGATCAGATTTGCAAAGCAGCAACTTGGTCTTCTTTGCATACATTTACTAAATTCTACCGTTTTTATGTATTTGCCTCTTCGGAAGCAGTTTTTGGTAGAAAAGTTTTTCAGGCAGCTGTTTCAGTTTGATTCCTCTGCTTATTTTTTAAGTTTTTTCTTTTCAATTATGAGAAAAACTTATTTTTTTGCATGTGGATTTAATTTTTTTCAGCGGAAAATGGCTGTTTTTATTTTATCCTTCCCTCTCTAGTGACTCTTCTGTGGCGTTCCACATCTTGGGTATTTCTATCCCATACATCACTAGCTCATGGACTCTTGCCAATTACATGAAAGAAAACATAATTTATGTAAGAACTTACCTGATAGATGAATTTCTTTCATATTGGCAAGAGTCCATGAGACTCATCCTTTTTATGGTGGTTATGTTTTTTTGTATAAAGCACAATTATATTTCAAGTTCCATTTTTTATGCTTTCTACTCCTTTTTCTATCACCTCAACACTTGGCTATTCATTAAACTGAATTGTGGGTGTGGTGAGGGGTGTATTTATAGGCATTTTGAGGTTTGGGAAACTTTGCCCCTCCTAGTAGGATTGTATATCCCATACGTCACTAGCTCATGGACTCTTGCCAATATGAAATAAATGAATTTATCAGGTAAGTTCTTACATAAATTGTGTTTTTCAGGATCATTGCTGAAGAAGTAAGAGTATAAGAAACCTAAGGATTCTTAGGAGTATAGCTATTAAAGCAGAGTTAAGCAAATCCTGGCATTAAAACAAAAAACTTCACTTTCATGGCAGCTCCACTGTCAAACACGGCTGCCCCCTCATACCTTATACCTTGATAGGCAGGGATAACTTCTTCCTAGAAGTGGCTAGTCCGGGATCCAAAGGGAGGGAGACCACGCCATCACCACAAGCCACCTTCCTTCTCCTCACCTGAACAATCAATCCGTTAGTCAAAACCAGTGGCCGAAGTGTCGTATTGAAATGAATAATTCTAGTTTTACAGTATTCAAAGACTCCTATAGCGGTTACTCAGATGACTGCATATACAGAAAAAAAGATTCCTCCATATCCTTAAGTAGTTCCAAGATAAAGAAAAAGTTTCCAAATGCAGCAAAAAATAGTCAAAAATATTTTATTCCTCCAGTTAAAATGCAAAAATTTCCATCAACAATAATGTGATAAAACACGTTTCGGCTTATGGTCTATGAATATGGCAATGTGCTAAGTCGAAACACGTTAGACCATTCCTACATGTGTGTTTTATTGCATTTTTATTATGGAAACAACAACATTTTTGCCTTTTAACTGACAGAATAAAGTATTTTTGACTTTTTATTTGCTGCTTTTGGAATCTTTTTCTTTATCTTATAAGAATTGTATACTACTTAAGTATTTATGAATAGCAGACAAGCTCTTGTTTTTGTGGATGGTTTCAAATGTTCTGTCATTTGTCACAATATTTTTCCCTATAAAGGGAAGAAGTTTATGCACTGGTGCTATTTCCTAAACCTAATAATTTACCCTTTTCAGTTAGGTTGGTTGCATGATTTTGTGACAAATGGAGTTTCAGGAAAAGGCTAGACCTGTAAGCAGACATTGTGCCATCTTAACATGTAAAGGGTGGCTGAGTTAAATCATCCTGATCTGATCAGGATGATTAACAGTCCCTGCTTGCATATGATTGGCTGTTTGCAAGCAGGAGGTAGCATTGTACAAGCAGCGGCAGCCGCTAGGCCAGGCAGACAGGTTCACGTCAGCAAAACTTCTCTGCTCAGCCATTAATAAATGAGGCCCATAGTATCTAATTAAAAACCAAGCAAGATTGCCACATTGCAACATAAATCCGCGTGAAAATGTAAATTGCTATTCAAAATCAAGACATCCAGACATATATACGTGGCTTGTCTGTCAATGCATGAAAAAACTTCTTTTTTTCCTTTAAGAACTGTTGCGCAAATAAAAAAATACATTTGCCAAGGATCCTATACATAAAAAAAATGTATTTATAAAAAAAAACAAAAAAACACAACTATATATATATATATATATATATATATATATACATACATACAAAAGGAAGTATATAGAACTTTTTTCCAAACCCAAAAAATTACTGCACAAAAATAAGTCCTTGAATGTGTCCCTTTATACTGTTCCTCTTCCTTTAAGCCATTCAGTTACATTTTATCTACAATAGAAAACTAACAAGAGACAACCCACTTGTGCACCCACATGTGCTGTATACGGACCAAACTAATCCCAGGCCCTTAAAAAGTTGTATTCACTGGGTAACTTGGACTCAGGCGTTACATAGATCCGTATGATCTCCTTATCTCTGCTGTGTACACCGTCACTCAAGGATGATGTTCCAGGTCCACATCAGAGTATTCCAACCCCCCCTGTCTAGGAAATACTCTAGCACTGTACTGCAAAGCCCTATGGAGAAACCAGAATAGAGCACCTGGTCACCTGCTACTCACAGGTTTATATGTTGTCTTTAACTCTGAGATGTACAAGAACTCTCAAGGCTGTCATTTCAGAGCTTTGTCTGTGTCCAATATCCGCACAGGTATTGTGCTATAATCTTCAGATGTTAGAGTGCCATCCTGTTTGCAGCTCTTCGACTAACTTATGAGCTGGTGTGGCAACAACACATGTATTGTAAAAAAAAAAAATGTATAGGACCTTTAGCAAAAATATCAATTGCACAACAGTTCTTAAAACTTTTTTTTTTTCAGATTTTCCATTTTTGGGTCTTGGGAAGGGACCCTGTTTGTGCTGGCTACTTGTGTGGTCGGTGAGTTAGCGCAAGTTCATCTAATCTTTCATCTCTTTCAATGCATGAAATGTTTAAGGAGAAAGTACCTGCTTGCAATATTTCATGCTTCAAGTGTATAGCATTCAAAAAGTAAACAAAAATACAAGCATGCTTTTATTCGGGTAAAATTAAAGGTTTAATATTTTTTTATGTCTTTAGGAAAACATGACATAAGTTAGGTTACAGAGAAAAAATACTGAAAAGTGTTGCTCGGAGCAACAGAGAACTGCCGGTTCCAAATGGAAACTGACCCAACCTGTAGCAGCAGTCATACTGCTGTTAAACTGCTGCTGCTAATTGTGTCAGTTTGGACTTGGGATCAGCAATGCTCTGCATCTCTAAGCAAGACTTTTTAGTAATATTTTGTGTCAGTGGTAGTTTCCGCTAGTGACTAGTAATGCTCTGATTCTCCTGAGTGGTGCTTTAGATATGTGTTTAACCCCCTATTTCAGTTAAACACATAGGGCCTGATTCTCTAAAGCTCCCTGGCCTAGCAAGATGCATAGTCAATATTTTGAGGTCCCTCAGGGATTGTTTTAAAGGCAATTTATTTTCTTAGGAACTGTGTATCTCTTTAAAGGGAGTTCAATGGGTGGAGGCGAAGTTATGGATGTTACATGGGCAGAGACAGGGGGAATTGCATGAAGGCGATAGCGAGAACCCGAACCCATATCCGATTGGTTGTCACGGGCCAATCAGATCATGCATTAGTGCCTATCTCCTATGTATGATCTGATTGGTCCGTTTCATCTTCACTATCTATTTGTGCCTCTGCCTAGGGGGTTCAAGGTTCACTTGGGGTGGATGTCAGAGGATCGGCGGGGCACCCCCTAACCCCCCAGGCAGAAGCAAAAAAATAGTGAAGATGGGTGAATTTGAGTGCCCATCTGATTGGCCGTGTCTCTGTGAGGAACAGGATGCACAACCAATCAGATGAATGGTTCAGATGCTCCCTAGCACCTTGCGAGCTGCAGGTGTTCTGATGGAAGCGCCAGGTGGTCTGGGGGTGTGGCTAGGAAGGTGTGAGACAGGGCCTGCCTAAAATGAGGTTTTTCACATATTACCAGGCAAAGCTTTGATCATCCATGGGGCTTCTATTCTGGTTTTATACATTTAGTTCTCCTTATTTGCAATTTCTTTTTTAAATTAGTGCCAACAAAATGTACTCCATAAGTATGTGATGCTCTTCCAGAGATTTAGATATCGACAGAATTAAAGGGACAGTGAAGTCAAAATTAAAGGGACATGAAACCCAACATTTTTCTTTCATTATTCAGATTTTAAAAAAAGTTTCCAATTTACATCTGTTGTCAAATTTACATTGTCCTCATGTTATTCTTTGTTGAAGAGATATCTAGATAGGTAACGGGCACATGCCTGAAGCACTACATGACAGGTAATAGTGCTGCCATCTAGTGCTCTTACTAATGTATAACATTGTTGCAAAACTGCTGCCATGTAGTACTACAAAAACATGCACACTCCTGAACTTACCTTTGTAAGTTTATTACCTTTTCAACAAAGGATAACAGGAAAAAAAGACAATTTTATAATAGAAATATATTGGAAACTTGTTTAAAAGTGTATGTTCTATCTAAATCATGAAATTAAAGTGCAGTTTTATGTCCCTTTTATGCAACACTAATTTACTTCTATTGTCAATTTTGCTTTGTTCTCTTAATATTATTTGTTAAAGAATAATCCTAGGTGAGCTCAGGAGCGTGCATGTGTCTCTAGCCACCTGGCAGCAGTGTTTGTAACAATGTTTATTGCAATATTATACATATCTACAACAATAGCTGCCATACACCTAGATTACAAGTTTGGCGCTATAGAGGGTGCGAAACGAACGTTATTTCACCCTCCATAGCGCTGCCATTACAAGCTTTTGAAAAGCCGCCTTGTGCGTGTGATATGGTGGCAATGAGCTCTATACCGCACAAAATCCAAGGGCTGAGAATATGTGCTTTCCCCGTAGACAGCAATAGGGAGAAGGTGTTAGAAAAAAAACTAACACCTGAAGTGCGGAATGGCGATCAACGTAATGCAACCCCATTGATGTCTATGGGGGGGGGAAAGTTACGTTTAAACCTAACACCCTAACATAAACCCCAAGTCTAAACACCGCCACCAAAATAAAGTTATTAACCCCTAATTTGCCGCCCCCGATATCGCCGCCACCAAAATAAAGTTATTAACCCCTAATCTGCCTCTCCCAACATTGCCACCACTAATAAAAGTTATTAACCCCTATTCTGCCGCTGTTGTTTAAAATTGCATGCTCTGACTGAATAATGACCGCTTAATTTCGACTTTACTGTCCTTTTAAAGGGATATAAAACACAATGTTTTTCTTTCATGATTCAGATAGAGAATGCAATTTTAAACAACTTTCCATAATACTTCTATTATCAAATTGTCTCCTTTTTGTTAGCATCCTTTGTTGAAAAGCAGGAAGGTAAGTTCAGGAGCATGCATGTGTCTGCAGCACTTTTTGGCATCGGTTTTAGCAAAAATGTTATACATTAGCAAGAGCACTATATAGCAGCACTAGTTCCTGTCATGTAGTGCTATCTCTTCAACAAAGAATAACATGAGGAGGATGAAGCAAATTTGATAATAGAAGTAAATTGGAAACTTTTTTAAATTGTATGCTCTGTCTGAATCATGAAAGAAAAATGTTGTGTTTCATGTCCCTTTAAGCTTTTATCCCTTTTAGCATTAATATCTGCTTTGCCTTTTACCTGTTTCAGAAGTAGGAAGTAGGTACTTTTGCTTCCCAGATGCATACATTTTCATTAATCTGTTAAATCTCATTTGCCGTTTTTTAGGCCATTCTTCCTGCATGTACATATCTCTGTGCAGAACTAGCACATCCATTTCTGCATTTTCCTACATAATTAGGGTACCATGAGCAAAACAGTAAACTCTACACTCGAATCCCTCATTTATGTCATGAATAACAATATTAATTGGTTTTGGGTCTGATACTGATCCCTGATGATCCCACACTAATCACTTTAGTTTGATTTTCATCTATGTACTACATATATTTGCTATTCTTTAACAAATTGAATTATCACCCAAGTGCCAATATTTGTATCCATTCTCAAACTTAATTTTGTACAATAGTTATATATGTGTATATATAGTGATAAGACACTGTATCAAATATCTTTGCAAAATCCAAATACATCAAATGTGCCTTTATCTAATTTTCAATTCTCATTGAAACAAATCAGCTTAATTTGTCATTAGTTATTTCTCATAAAGCTATACTTTATATTCTACTTATGAATTCTTCAACATGATCTTGTATGATTCTTTCCAGTAGTTCTTCAGATTTTAGGCTTACTGGTCTGTAACTCTCTGGATGGGTTTTGATTCTATTTTTATATGTTGGGACCATATGCGAGGCCAGCTGTACCATACCTGAGGACATGAAACTTTATTAGTTTAACTGTACATAATCACCTTAAATCACAATAATGTGGTTAACAGAAAATAATATAAACTACAAATAAAATGTGCAACAAGAACCCCAAACAAATAGTGATAATAATACAGACCAACATGCAGGAATATATCCAAAGTGAAAAGAGTCTTTAATGGAAACAGTCCCACAAATACAAATAGTTCAAACAATGTTCCTCAAAAGGAAGAGAAAGAAAGACATCATAGCATAATACTGTGTAAATCTTCACTCCACAGATGGAAGGCAGACCCAGAATACTCACATTAGTTAGAGCATCAACAACTCAAGATAATAAGCTCTATAGTGCAGACCCCAGGCAAACTGTATACAGACAATGACAAATGCTTAAAGTAAATTTACAATTTTTAAAAAACAAAAGCGAAAGTTCTTTTAGATCACTATGGGTAATAAGTACAAAAGTACAAGGATACAAGTCACACGGCACAGCGTCACACATTTTGTGGGAGTGTAAATTGTCAGGGTAAAATTAAGTTATTTAAATAAGTAAATTAAGAACACACATGAAAAGATGGTTGCTGAAATAGATTAAAAGTCTCACCATTGAATTCAGTTTGAACTATCTGTTCATATAAGTTCAGCAAAATATTTCTGCCTTGCAGTGTCTCACATTGTGGGTTTAACTATTGATCAGTGTAAACCATAAATAAACACATTTTTACTAAAACAACAATCTTAAACTCCCAGAGTGCAGCACTTGATTGGCTGCATGGGCCAGGCCAATCTAAGGTAAAGTGTCTACCACAATGTGTCCTGGTTATTATGGAGGCAGAATGTCTTCATTGACATAATGAGGCCCTAGAAATCTTACCTGTGTCTTAAAGTTGCTGTATATTCTCCCAAAAAACCCACTGACCATTAGAGAGGTCTACATCAGATTGCCCTCACAGTGAGTTTCAGCAGTCCAAAGGGTTTACCTTAGCTATAACTCTAGCCTTAATGTTTACCCTACCTTGAATTGTAGCTTTAACCCTAATTCTGTTATTTCCCTAATTCTAACTCCAGTCCTAACCCTATCTCTAATCTTTACCCTAGCTGCCCCAATTTTTATGCGTGTTAACTACTTCATGCCTACACATTTTCCTAACCTAACTTTAACCCTAACACTAAACTAAGCTTTAACTCTACTCTTACCTCTTATTCTATAGCTATATCTAGTTCTCACCCTAACACTAGCTCTTTCTCTGATCATGGTAATAACCCTATCCCTGGCTGTTACCCTAATTTTAGCTCTAATCTTACCTTTAATCCTAACAGTAACCTAAGATCTAAATGTACCAGTATCACTTATCCTTTTTTTTAGTTCTACCTTTAACACTATCATTGAATCTAACTCTTGCTCTGTCTCTGATCATGGTCATAACCCTAGCTGTTACCTTACCTTTAGCACTAACCTTACCTTTAATCTTAACAGTAACCTAAGCTCTAAAACTAGATTTACAGCTTATCTGTTCTTTAGTTCTAACCCTACCACCATTGTTGACTCTAACCCTATCTCTAGTTCTGCCCCTAAGCATTGCCAGACTCTTACTACATGACCATATTCCTAGCATTAGCCTTAACTCCATCCCTAGCCCAAGCGCTAACTCCTTCAACAACCACTATATACCCACTCATATGTCATCAAGCCGGGTGATTGCGATACTGTTGTAAGATCAACAGATGTTGATATCTCTCTATATACAGACTATTCACCCACATTATTGTTGTCACAACAGTGAGGACAAATACCTCTATGTGCACAGATATTTTTCACCTTAATAATGTATTAGTCACCAAAATGTATAAACTACTTGCCTTGATACACTTTACTCATTATGTATAAGATGTTACAAACAAATACACAGCTATGTGGTTGTTTAATAAAGCTATGAGTTATATTTATGTCTGTTCTTCTACAAATTATTAGATATAAAGTCAGGAACAAATGCAAAATCCATTTTATTTGCTTATTGAATATTGTTCATCTTGTTTTTGTCCAATGAAATCACTACTAATCACTACCATCATTTTTAGTGTTGTTGAGTACATTTTTCATAACTATTGATGTTCATTGTCTTTGAGATTTCCATTTTGTGCTTTGTCCTGTGTATTGTGTTAAACAGATTGCCAACCACATCCAAAGCTGAAATGTGCTAATTTTGTCATGTTCAGCAGCTGCTTTCAGAAATGCTTCTTTAAGACTAAGAGGGCTAACCAGCACTCTTTCAAGATGTCAGAGCTATCCATCATTACACTGTAAGTGTACACAATCCTGTGACATTACTGTGTTTGTGAAGCATGATTAACGTAGTATTTGTCCTAAGTGTATGTGAAGATCAGGACAGCTATTGCATGATAAATTGATGTTGTGTGTCAATGTGAAATTGTCATAGATCTTTTAGGTACTTAGGAGCTTAGATCAATTCCACCAGTCACTGTAAATATGTATAATCAAAACAACTTAAAATGTTCTTCAGCATTTAACTCATTGGCTGCCAGGGAAATCTGCAGTGCATTGTGGGTCACATCTCATTACATATGAATGCATTGCAGCCCTCTATGACAAAATGGCCTATTTTAATGTGCTTATATGCCTGCCCACTTAATTCCTAACATCAGAGCTGAATACATCTACAAAAACATATTTGGAAAAATGCTTTTAAAACTGTTTACAACTAGAATATATGTAAACAATATTTAAAACAAAATGCTTTAAATATATATACAGTATATATAAAGTAAGAATGCTTTAAAAAATAGAAATGTAAATAGTTTTTATCAATTATCAAAATGCAAAGTGAATGAACAGAGGAAAAAGCTAAATTAAATTAATATTTGGTGTGACCACCCTTTGATTCTAAACAGCATCGATTCTTCTAGATACAACTGCACACAATTTTTTAAAGAAACTTGACAGGTAAGTTGTTCCAAACATCCTGGAGAACTAGCAACAGTTCTTCTGTGGATTTAGACAGCATCAGTTGCTTCTGTCTCTTCATGTAATCCCAGACATACACGAGGATGTTAAGATCAGGACTCTTTAGGGGCCATACAATCACGTCCAGTTTTTTATGACTTTGGCTGCATGTTTGGGGTCATTGTTATGGTGCAGATTAAACTTGGGACCAATAACATGCCTCTCGGATGGTACTGCATGATGGATACGTATCTGCTTTTACATCTCAGCATTGAGGAGACTATTCATTCTGAGCAAATCCCCAAACTCAATTTGTAGAAGTGCAGCCCCAAACTTGCAAGGAACCTCCACAATGCTTCACTGTTGTCTACAGACATTATTGTACCGCTCTCCAGCCCTTCGGCGAACAAATTGCCTTATGCTACAGCAAACAAACTGCCTTATGATACAGCAATATATATAACATTTTGACTCACCTGTTGCTATTTTTCTACACCTCAGTTCCTGCACAGTTTTGTCACTTGGCCTTGTTTCCACATCAGAGGTATGGCTTTTTGGCAGCAAGCATTCATGAATACCACTTCTGACCAGACTTCTCCGGACACTAAATGGGTGTACCAGGATCCCACTGGTTTCTGCCAATTCTGAGCTGATGACACTGATGGACATCTTCCAAATGCAAAGAGAAGTAAGCATGATGTGTCTTTCATCTGTTGGACTTTCCTTGACCTTCCACTGCGTCAGTGGTCCTCAATGTTACCTGTTTCTTTGTGCTTCTTTAGAAGAGCTTGGACAGCACATCTAAAAAACCCTGTCTGCCTTAAAATTTCTGCCTCAGAGAAAGTTTGAAGATTCAGTATAACAACCTTGTGTCTTGTTGCTGTGCTCAGTCTTGCTATGGTATATGATTTTTGACATTAAATTGTCTTCAGCAACCTCACCTTGATAGCAGAGATTGTCTGTTTCAAACCCAGTTTTATTCCTCCGGCACAACTGTTTCTGTTTCAATTATTGGTTGTGTTTCAGCTTACATATTTTGCAACTGTTTGGCATAATTGTTTAATTATGCACCTGACAGTATAACTACAAAGTCCCTGAATTTGCACAAGTGTACCCAGAAGAATTGATGCTGTTATGAAGGCGTTTTGATTTTTTTTTTTTGCTCAAGTACTAACTGTGCTCGAAGTGTGCCCGCATTAGCGTGCGTATTACAAGTTGAAAGTTAAAAGTTAGTGCATGTACAAAAGACCAACGCACATCAACTTCTCATTATATAATTCTATGGGGTGCGCTACAAAAAACTAAACAACTACTAGATATCACTTGTGAGCTAACTGGACACTGTGCTAGATCAACTGCGCTAAACCCGAAGGTCTTGGGAATACTTTACATTCCCAAGTTCTTCATATGGAAGAAAATGTTCCTTTTATGTTTAAACATATATTCCTATATATATGATTATTTTTTGGAATATATATATATATATATATATACCTATATATCTATATGAATATATAAAGACATATATATATATATATATATATATATATATATATATATATATATATATATATATATATATATATATTAGTGCTATGGAATCTGTTGGCCATCTACAAATACCTGATAATAATATATATATATATATATGAAGAACTTATGAATTGACAGTATTTCTATTCAAATCACATTAAAACTTATGTTGCCCAGTAATTGACAAGGAAGTGCTAAAAAAATTATAATAATAAATATATATATATATATATATATATATATATATATATGTGTGTGTGTGTGTGTATTTATATAAATGTATACATGTGTATTTATGTGTATATATGGATGTAAGTGTGCACATACATATTTACACATGTAAACAATATAAATACAAATGTATACACCCACATATATATATATATATATATATACAGTACATAATATTAAAATTGGAGCCCTTCCTTGTCATATACCATATCCCTTTTTAAAAATTACACTTTTAAAATAAAATTATTAATATTAAACATATATTTTTATTAAAAAGTGTACATATGTTGTTGATGTGTTTATGCAACTTTTTTATAATCCTTACAATTTACTTCAGGTACCAAGCTAAATTTTCTAGCGCAGTTTCATTTCTTGATCAACTGCAAACTATAACTTTCAACTTGTAAAACCAGCACTATCTAGGTGGTAATGATATCCATTGAAAATAATGGTTGTGACTTACTGAAGTCGGTTTCTCTAACCCTTTTATGGTTAACACGCTTTACATAGGACTTGTAATATTAAGTTGCACTCTAATGTTAGTGTGGTCCAGCTATTCTGCTTATCGCAACCCATGCTAACATTAGCTTTAAGCTACTCCTTCTATTTGAAGCTTTACACAATGGCCTAATTTTAATTAAAAAATATTCAGAAAACAAATATGTTGCTAAAAATAAAATCTCTGTAACATGCAAACTCTCAAATTCATAAAGCTTTGGACCCACTCCTTGTTACAGCTGGAGCTACATCTATCTTGAAATTGTTAACTTTTGACTACATAAAATGAATTCCGCAGAGATGCTATACATGCATCACAAATCAGAAAAGGATAACCACATCACAAAGCTGAAAAATATACCAGCATAATAAATCTGAGCAAGATACCAGCATCACAAATCTGAGAAAGATACCGGCATCACAAATCTGAGAAGGATACCGTTATCACAAATCTAAAAAGGATACCATTATCACAAAACTGAGGGAAAAAAAAGAATCACAAAGCTAAGAAGGATACTAGCATTACAAAGCTGGGAGGGATTCCAACATCACAATGCTTAGAAAGATGCTGGCATCACAAAACTGAGAATGATACCGACATCACAAAGCTGAGAAAGTTACCGGCATCACAAAGCTGAGAAGGATACCAACATCACAAAGCTGCGAAACATACCAACATTACAAATCTGAAAAAGATACCAGCATCACGAAGCAGAGAAGGATACCAGTATCACAAAGCTGAAAAAGATACCAGCATCACAAATCAGTGGATGCCAGCCTCACAAAGCTGAGAAAGATACTGGCATCAAAAAGCTAATAAAGATACTTGCATAACAAAGCTGTGAAGGATACCAACATCACAAAGCTAGGAACAATACCTACATCACAAAGCTGAGAAATGTATCTGCATCACAAAGCTGAGAAAAAAATGGAATTACAAAGCTAAGAAGAATACCAACATCACAAAGTTTAGAAAGATACTTGCATCACAAAGCTGAGAATGATACCGACATCACAAAGCTGAGAAAGTTAGCGGAATCACAAAGCTAAGAAGGATACCAACATCACAAAGCTGAGAAGGATACCGACATCACAAAGCTGAGAAGGATACTGACATCACAAATCTGAGAAAGATACCAGCATCACAAAGCTGAGAAAGATACCAGCATCACAAAGCTGAGAAAGATACCAACAACACAAAGCTGAGAAGGATACCGACATCATAAATCTAAGAAGAATACTGGCATCACAAATCTGTGAAGGATGCCAGCATCACAAAGCTGAGAAATATACTGGCATCAAAAAGCTAATAAAGATACTCACATCACAAAGCTAAGAACAATACCCGCATCACAAAGCTGAGAAAATTATCTGCATCACAAAACTTAGAAAAAAAATGGAATTACAAAGCTAAGAAGGATACCAACATCACAAAGCTTAGAAAGATACTGGCATCACAAAGCTGAGAATGATACTGACATCACAAAGCTGAGAAAGTTACCGGCATCATGAAGGATACCGACATCACAAAGCTGAGAAGGATACCGACATCACAAAGCTGAGAAGGATACTGACATCACAAATCTGAGAAATATACCGGCATCACAAAGCTGAGAAAGATACCAGCATCACAAAGCTGAGAAAGATACCAACATCACAAAGCTGAGAAGGATACCAACATCATAAAGCTGAGAAGGATACCGGCATCACAAATCTGTGAAGGATGCCAGCATCACAAAGCTGAGAAATATACTGGCATCAAAAAGCTAATAAAGATACTCACATCACAAATCTGTGAAGGATACCAACATCACAAAGTTAAGAACAATACCCGCATCACAAAGCTGAGAAAGTTATCTGCATCACAAAGGTGAGAAAAAAAATGGAATTACAAAGCTAAGAAAGATACCAACATCACAAAGCTTAGAAAGATACTGGCATCACAAAGCTGAGAAGGATACCAACATCACAAAGCTGAGAAGAATACCGACATCACAAAGCTGAGAAGGATACTGACATCACAAATCTGAGAAAAGTTACCGACATCACAAAGCTGAGAAGGATACCTACCATCACAAATATACTGGCATCAAAAAGCTAATAAAGATACTTGCATCACAAATCTGTGAAGGCTACCGACAACATAAAGCTAAGAACAATACCTGCATCACAAAGCTGAGAAAGTTATCTGCATCAGTAAGCTGAGTAAAAAAATGGAATTACAAAGCTAAGAAGGATACCAACATCACAAAGCTTAGAAAGATACTGGCATCACAAAGCTGAAAAAGTTACCAGCATCACAACGCTGAGAAGGATACCAACATCACAAAGCTGAGAAGGATACCGACATCACAATGCTGAGAAGGATAGTGACATCACAAATCTGAGAAAGTTACCGACATCGCAAAGCTGAGAAGAATACCTTCCATCACAAAGCTGAGAAAGATACCAGCATCACAAAGCTGAGAAGGATACCGACATCATAAAGCTGAGAAGGATACCGGCATCACAAAGCTGAGAAAGATACCAGCATCACATATCTGTGAAGGATGCCAGCATCACAAAGCTGAGAAAGATACTGGCATCAAAACGCTAATAAAGATACTTGCATCACAAATCTGTGAAGGATACCAACATCACAAAGCTAAGAACGATATCCGCATCACAAAGCTGAGAAATTTATCTGCATCACAAATCTGAGAAAAAAAACGGAATTACAAACCTTAGAATGATACCAACATCACAAAGCTAAAAATAAAATCCCTGTAACATGCAAACTCTCAAATTGTGAAATTCATAAAGCTTTGGACCCACTCCTTGTCACAGCTGGAGCTACATCTATCTTGAAATTGTTCATATTTGACTGCATAAAATGAATTCTGCAGAGATGCTGTACATGCATCACAAATAAGAAAATGATAACCACATCACAAAGCTGAAAAATATACCAGCATCATAAATATGAGCAACATACCGGCATCACAAATCTGAAAAAGATACCGGGTCACAAATCTGAGAAGGATACCATTATCACAAAGCTGAGGGGGAAAAAAGGAATCACAAACCTAAGAAGGATACTAGCATTACAAAGCTGGGAGGAATACCAACATCACAAAGCTAAAAATGATACCGATATCACAAAGCTGAAAATGTTACTGACATCACAAAGCTGAAAAAATTACCAGCATCACAAAGCTGAGAAGGATACCAACGTCAAAAAGCTGAGAAACATACCGACATCACAAATCTGAGAGATACCGGAATCACAAAGCTGAGAAGGATACCAGTATCACAAAGCTGAGTAAGAAACCAGCATCACAAAGATGAGAAAGATACCAGCATCACAAAGCTGAGAAAGATACCAACATCACAAAGCTGAGAAAGATACCGACATCATAAAGCTGAGGATAACAGCATCACAAATCTGTGAAGGATGGCAGCATCACAAAGCTGAGAAAGATACTGGCATAAAAAAGCTAATAAAGATACTTGCATCACAAATCTGTGAAGGATACCGACATCACAAAGCTAAGAACGATACCCGCATCACAAAGCTGAGAAAGTTATCTGCATCACAAATCTGAGAAAAAAAATTAAATTGCAAAGCTAAGAAGGATACCAACATCACAAATCTAGGAAATATACCAACATCACAAAGCTGAGAAGGATACCAGCATCAAAAAATTGAGTAGGATACCAACATCACAAAGCTGATAAGGATACCAGCATCACACAATTGAGAAGGATACCAACATTACAAAGCTGAGAAGGATACCAGCATGACAAAATTGAGAAGGATAACAGCATCACAAAGCTGAGAAAGATACCAGCATCACAAATCTGTGAAGGATATCGGTATAAAAAAACTGAGAAAGATACTGGCATCACAAATCTGTGAAGGATACTGGCATCACAAATCTGAGAAAGATAACAGCATCAAAAAGCTAAGAAATATACCCGCATCACAAATCTGAGAAATATAATGACATCACAAAGCTGGGAAGAAAACCAACATCAAAAAGCTGAGAAAGATACCGGTATAACAAAGCAGAGAAAAATACCGGCATCACAAAGATGAGAAGGATACCAGCATCACAAAGCTAAGAAAGATACAGACATCACAAAGCGTAGAATGATACAGACATCAAAAGGATGAGAAAGATACCGGCATCACAAATCTGTGAAAGATACAAGTATCACAAATATCTGAAGTATACCTGCATCACAAAGCTGAAAAAGATAGTGGTATCACAAAGCTAAAAAAAATGATAACTGTATCACAAATCTGTGAAGGATACCAGCATCATAAAGCAGAGAAAAATACCTAAAAAAGATACTAGCATCACAGATATGTGAAGGATACCGGCATTAAAGATACTGGCCTATATACAACCTATATACAAGATATAAATTAAACAGTGCATCAAGTTTTCTTTCAGCACTTAGCTTAATAAATGCTCATAAGAAGCTTGAAACATTGTCTATTTTATACCTTGGACACCATCATTTAGATTACGAGTTTTGCGCTAAAAAAGTTGCGTTATTTCACTCTCCATATCGCTGCCATTACGAGTTACTGAAAAGTCTCCTTGTGCATGCGATTTGGTGGCGTTAAGATCCATACCGCACAAAAGTCAAGGGCTGCTTTGATGTGCTCATGCACGCTTTCCCCCATAGACATCAATGGAGAGAGAGTTTTAGAACAAACCTAACACCTGAAGTGCGGAATGAAAAATCTCCGTAATGCAACCTCATTGATGTCTATGGGGAAAAAAAAGTTACGTTTAAACCTAACACCCTAACATAAACCCCAAGTCTAAACACCCCTAATCTGCCAACCCCAACATCGCCGACATCTAAATAAAGTTAATAACCCCTATTCTGCCGCTCCCCGACATCACTGACACTATAATAAAGTTATTAACCCCTATTCCACCACTCCCTGACATCGCCGCCACTAAATAAACCTACTAACCTCTAAACCTCCAGGCCCCCACATCGCCGCTACTAAATAAACCTATTAACCCCTAAACTGCCATCCCCCCACATCTCAAACCACCCCCCAACTTAAAATTATTTCTTAAATTATATAAAAACTTACCTGTGAAATAAAAATAAACCTAACATTAAATTAACCTAACATTACTATTCTAAGTAAAAAAAGTAAAACAAATACTACCAATAAAAAATCTATATTACAAATTTTAAAAAAAACTAACACGACGAAAAAAATAAAAATCTAAAACTACAAAAAATAATAAACACTAAATTACGAAAAATAAAAAACTCTATGCTAACAAAAATAATAAATGAAATTATCAAAAATAAAAAAATTACACCTTATCTAATAGCCATATAAAAATAAAAAAGCCCCGCCCCCAAAAAAAATAAAAACACCCCCCTATCCTACAATATACTACCAATAGCCCTTAATAGGGCCTTTTTTAGGACATTGCCCTAAGTTAAACAGCTCTTTTACCTGTGAAAAAAAATACAAATTCCCCCTAATAGTAAAACCCACCACCCAACCAACCCCCCAAAATAATAAACCTAACTCTAGAAAAAAAACTAAGCTACCCATTGCCCCTAAAGGGGCATTTGTATGGGCATTGCCCTTAAAAGGGCATCAAGCTCTTTTTCACTGCCCTTAAAAGGGCATTCAGCTCTTTTTCAAAAGCCCAAATCCCTAATCTAAAAAAAAAAAAACAACAAAAAAAAACAAAAAAACCCTAACACTAATCCCATAAATCTACTCACAGTTCCTGAAGTCCATCTCCATCCAGGAGGCGAGAAGTCTTCATCCAGCTGGCGATATCATCATTCATCCCGGTGGCGTCTTCTATCTTCATCCCGGCAGTGCTGAACCATCCTGGAAGCCGATCCCATTCTGCACGGAGCGTCCTCTTCATACGGTCACCGCCATACACTGAAGTTGAATGCAAGGTAGCCGTTTCAAAATGGCGTACCTTTCATTCCTATTGGCTGATTTGATTCTTCAAATTCAAATAAGCCAATAGGATGAGAGCTACTGAAATCCTATTGGTTGTTCAAATCAGTCAATAGGATTTCAGTAGCTCTCCTCCTATTGGCTGTTTTGAACAGCCAATATGATTTCAGAAGCTTTTATCCTATTGGCTGATTTGAATTTGAAGAATTAAATCAGCCAAAAGGAATGCAAGGTACGCCATGAAGGTGACCGTATAAAGAGGATGCTCCACACAGGATAGGATCGGCTTCCATGATGGCTCCGCTCCGCGCAGCCTGGATGAAGATAGAAGATGTCCCCGGGATGGATGAAGATATCGCCGCCTGTATGAAGTCTTCTTGCTATTTTATGGGGTTAGTGTTAGGTTTTATTTTCATTTTTTTGGGTGTATTTTTTTTAGATTAGGGCTTTGGGCTTTTGAAAATGCCCATACAAATGCCCCTTAAGGGGCAACGGGTAGCTTAGTTTTTTTTTTTAAATTAGGTTTTTTATTTTGGGGGGTTGGTTGAGAGGGTTTTACTGTTGGGGGGGATTTGTATTTTTTTACAGGTAAAAGAGCTAATGCCCTAAAAAGGCCTTTTTAAGGACTATTGGTAGTTTATTGTAGGCTAGGGGGTGTTTTATTTTAATAGGATTATTAGATTAGCTGTAATTGTTTTTATTTTGATAATTTCGTTTATTATTTTTTGTAAAGTTAGTGTTTTTTATTTTTTCGTAATTTAGTGTATATTTTTTGTAATTTTAGAATTTTTTATTTTTTTTCATAGTGTTAGGTTTTTTTAAATTTGTAATTTAGATTTTTTTATTGGTAGAATTTTTTTATTTTATTAGAATAGTAATGTTAGGTCAATTTATATTTTAATGTTAGGTTTATTTTTATTTCACAGGTAAGTTTTTATTTATTTTAAGAGAGTTATATTGTACTTTTAATTTTAAGTTAGGGGGATGTTAGGTTTAGGAGTTAATAGTTTAATTTAATGTTTTGCGATGTAGGGGGGCTAGCGGTTTAGGGGTTAATAGGTTTATTTAGTAGCGGCGATGTGTGGGACAAGAGGTTTAGGGGTTAATAGGTTTATTTAGTAGCGGTGATGTGGGAGGCCGGAGGTTTAGGGTTTTTTATTTAGTAGCGACGATGTGGAAGGCTGGAGGTTTAGGGGTTAATAGGTTTATTTAGTGGCGGCGATGTGGTAGGCCAGAGGTTTAGGGGTTAATAACTTTATTATAGTGTCAGCGACGTCGGGAGCGGCCGATTAGGGGTTAATAGCTTTATTATAGTTTCGGCGATGTCAGGGAGCGGCAGATTAGGAGTTAATAGCTTTATTATAGTGTTTTGCGATGCGGGAGGGTGGCGGTTAAGGGTTAATAGGTAGTTTATGGGTGTTAGTGTACTTTGTAACAGTTTAGTTATGAGTTTTGTGAAACATTTTTGTCATGAAAAATCCCTAACTACTGGTCTCAGATGGCGTTATGGATCGTGTCAGTATAGGCTGTAATGCAAGCATTTTAGCCGGAACGCACAACCTATAATACCGGCGCTATGAAAATCCCACACAAAAACGTAATTAAAGTATAGATATACCGACACGACTCGTAATATGCGTTACTGGCGATTACACTGGAATTACCATTTTTTCAGCTTTATAAGCCGTACCGCAACACTTGTAATCTAGCCACATGTGATTAAATAAAAAAGGTCCTTGTAAATAAAATAGCTGGGTTGTGTCTGTGAGATGGCAATGACTATGTCAGCATTTGTCAAAATCTTGATATTGGAAAATGTGACGTTTCATTGACGACATTAATGCCACATTTTCACATTTTAAAACTAGTGTGAACCACCTTGTCACTTTTAACATATTCTGTAGTAATGATTTCATAAGACGCCAAACAAAGTTTTTTACTATAAAGGGGTATACAATCCAGGCATGAGTTGCCATATGTGATTCAGAACAAGGCAAGGAAAATGCAAGCCCAACTTTTTCTTTACAACTACTTAAACATAATGCCTAACACAACATTTCAAGCCTTAAAAAAATTACCCTTGATCCTATGATTGAGGCCATCTGAAGACCTGTAATGTTGCTTTACTTTGAACCTATGTGAAAAAATAAAATACCATATATATATATATATATATAATATATATATATATATTTATAGTGTCACTTAAAAAAAAAGATTTATAAGGACAATCTACTGCAAAATTGTAATTGTTTAAAAAGGTAGATAATCTTTTTATTACCCATTCCCCAGTTTTGCATAACCAACACTGTTATATTAATATACTTTTAAACTCTGTGATTACCTTGTATCTAAGCCTCTGCAAACCTCCTCCTTTTAGCCAAACAGTGCTGATTTATAAATAACTCCACAGGAGTGAGGATAATATAATCTATATGGCACACATTAACTAGCGCTACTTGCTATGAAAAACGTTCAAAATGCACTAAGATAAGAGGCGCCCTTTAAGGGATTTGAAATTAGCATATGAGACTACCTAGGTTTAGCATTTAATAAAGAATGCCAAGGAAATAAAGCAAATTTGATGATAAAGGTAAATTGAAAAGTTGTTTAAACTTGCATTCCCTATCTGAATCATGAAAGTTTAATTTTGACTAGACTGTCCATTTAATTATTATAATCTGATACAAAAAATGTATTCAAATGACATTTTTTACATTTTTCACAAATACAGTAGATATATTAATCCCGATGAACTAAGGGCCCAATTCTCATTTTCAAATGATTGTGAAGTTCTGTCTTTTATTTTTTATGTTTTTTTTATTATTGTTTCTATTCTTATTCACACTATTTCCACAAAACAATGGTGTATGCTCAGTTAATATTTTTTTACTTATGCAGTTTTTTTTTATGGTCATAAACTTTTCATACACACTATTATTATGTAATATTTCCTGCAAAATTAATAAGAAATAACTTACAGATATTAGCATCATTCTTTAATATGATCCAAATCTTCTTCTCAATGGCCCCTATTTATCAAGGTCTAGCGGACCTGATCCGACAGTGCGGATCAGGTCTGCCAGACCTCGCTGAATATGGCGAGAAATACGCTCCGCCCCCTGCAGACTGGCCGCCAACAGGGGGGTGTCAATCAACCCGATCGTACTCGATCGGGTTGATTTCCGGCGATGTCTGTCCGCCTGCTCAGAGCAGGCGGACAGGTTATAGAGCAGCGGTCTTTGTAACTGCTGCTTCATAACTGCTGTTTCTGGCGAGCCTGCAGGCTCGCCAGAAACACTGGGCATCAAGCTCCATTCGGAGCATGATAGATAGGCCCCAATATAGGAGAAAGCATTATGGGCCAGACTAGATTAAAAGTGGAGCGCTAATTAAAGCTCTCGCTCAAACCTGACGAGCACAAAAAGCCGAAGTTAGAATAACCCGACATGAAAATATGAATATTTAACATTTCAATGTTCTTTACATAATAAAATATGTTCTATTTATTCATTAATAAATATTTCTATGTATATCTGATGGGTTTTTTTTTGGTACAATATATATCTATGTATGATTATAACATAGTAACATAGAAGATGAGATGAGGAAGTCCATTGAGTTCAACCTATACACATCTAAAATACTTACAGAAAGCTCCAGTTAAGATTAAATAATCCCACTAAAAGGTGACCCATTTAATACTAGCAATCATATCTATGAATTTTGTTTCTAGACAGAAATGTATCCAAACAATTTTTAAAAGTATCTAGGGTATTGGCATTTACTACCTACTTTGGTAATGAGTTCTACAGCTTTATTGCTCTTACAATGAAAAAAAGTTTCTGTTGCAGGAAATTAAATCTCCTTTCCTCCAACCTTAAATTGTGACCTCTTGTCACAAACAATTTTCTTTGAATAAATAGAGCTTCTGCCATCTCTGTATATGGGCCTTGAATATATTTATATAAAGTAATCATGTCACCTATCAGGCGCCTTTTTTCTAAAGAAAACAGACTCAGTTTGGCTAGCCTCTCCTCATAGCTTAAATTCTCCATTCCCCTTATTAGCTTTGTGGCCCTTCTCTGAACTTTTTCTAGTTTTGCAATATCTTTTTTTGGGATCAGTCCCCAAAACTGCACTCAATACGCAAGGTGAGGTCTTACCAGGGATTTTATATAAAGACAGAATTATGCTTTCCTCCCTTGAATCAATGCCTCTTTTAATGCATGTTAGTATCTTATTAGCCTTTGTAGCTGCTGCCCTGCATTGTGCACCCATCTTTAGCTTGTTATTACTACTCCCTCTTTCCTCCTCTGGTTGGCTGTGTTTTGTCTCATTTAAATAAAACGTTTTTATTTCCAAAATGTAGAACCTTGCATTTTCCCATATTAAATATAATTTTCCATTTACCTGCCCATACTTCTAATTTTTGCAGATCCCTTTGTAACGACAGTTCATCCTGCTCTGACCTAATGACCTTACTTAACTTAGTATCATCTGCAAAAATAGAGATGTCACTATTTAATCCTTGCTCTAAGTCATTTAAAGAACAGGGCCCAGTACTGATCCCTGGTGGACTCCACTGATTACATTTGTCCAATCTGAGTATGATCCATTCACTACTACTCGTTGCTCACTATATTTTATAATAATAATAATAATAATAACTAGTATTTATATATAGCGCCTTTCTCCCAGTGGGACTCAAAGCGCTTTTTCAGCGCTCACTCTCGGAATTAACAAAATCGGCAGCTGAATAGTAATAGTTGTTATTATTTTATCCAGTTATTTATCCATGAGATCATTTTCAGCTATTCCCAGTCCCTTAGTTTTGTGCATTAGGCTCTCATGTGGAACTGTATCAAATGCCTTTGCAAAATTTAAGTATATCACATAAACTGATTCCCCTTTATCTATATTTTTACTTACTTCCTCATAGAATCTAATTAGATTAGTTTGAAATGATCTATTTCTCATAAAACAATGCGGATTTGAACTCATAATCGTGTTAACATGAATGTGCTCATCAATATAATCCCTTATAATACCTTCAAATATCTTCCCTACTATTGATGTCAGACTAACTGGTCTATAGCTTCCTGGATCATCCCTGCTTTCTTTTTTGAAGAGTGGCACCACATCAGCTTTATGCCAATCCTGGGGTACCATGCCTGAGGATAATAAGCCTTGAAAAGTTAAGAGTAGAGGTTTGTCTATAACAGTGCTAAATTCCCTCTGGACCTGGAGTTGTATTTACCTTAATATTATCCAGTTTTTTCCTGATATCCTCTATACATAACCCAGTTAATGTTATGGGCTGGCATATTCTAGTTTGTTCCAAAGTATCGTCCATTGGTTCCTCTCTTGTGTGTACTAAAGAAAAAACCGGGTTTAGTACCTCATACTTCTCCCTGTCACTATTAACCATGCTACCCTCCACGCATTTTAATGCACCTATATTGTCCTTCTTAGATTTTTTGCTATTTTTGTACTTAAAGAACCTTTTAGGGTTAGACTTCTAGAATCCTTTGCAATTAATTTTAAATTTTCAATTTTGGCTAATTTGATTGTTTTTTTTTTGCATGTTTTGTTATATTCCTTATAAATATGGCATGTTGAGTCTGTACTATTTTCTTTAAATAATTTAAATGCCCTACGTTTTCTCCTAATTTCTCTTAACACATTTTTATTTAGCCACATTGGCTTGGATTTTTTATTTTTATTTTTATAACCATATGGTATTTGTTGATATGTATATTTATTTAACAAAGCTTTAAATGTTATCCATTTATCCTCTGTATTTTTATTATAGAATACATTGTCCCAATTTATGTTATTTAATGATTTCCTTAAATCGTTGAATTTTGCTTTCTTAAAAATTAAAAGTCTTAGTTAAACCTTTAAGACGCTGCTTATGAAAATAGATTTCAAATGTGATCATGTTATGATCACTGTTACCCAAATATTCTTTGACTTCTATGTTTGATATTATGAGGCCCATTTATCAAGCTCGGAACGGAACTTGAGGGCCCGTGTTTCTGGCGAGTCTTCAGAAAAAAAAACTGTAAATAACATTCGAAAATCAAATTTTTAAGAATATTCGTTTTTATCAACATTCTATTATGTAAATCGAATTTCTAAAATAACATTCATTCTAACATTCGAATTCGGATATAAACACATTCGCCCATCCCTATCCTCTACCCCTTTTATTATTCCTGTCCCTCCTAAATAAAGTATACCCTCTAAGTTAACTGCCCGGTCATAAAGTATACCCCTCTAAGTTAACTGCCCAGTCATGTGAATTATGCCACCTAGTTTCCGTTATACTGATAACATCCTAGTCCTCTTCTGCAGCTAAGAGATCCAGCTCCACTATTTTATCAGTCATGCTTCTTGCATTTGTTGCCATACATTTAATTTTCATGTGCTTTCTGCTGATACTTGGTGTGCTTTCCTCCATACTTTCTAATGTGACATTTCTTAAGTCATCCCTTCCTTGAGAAATTATAGGAGTGACATATTCACAGACTGATCTCTCTGTTATATTGTGTTTTAACTGACCCTCCCTCCCTTTACCTAGTTTAAAAGATTCTCTAAATGTGCTACCATCCTTTCCCCCAACACACCTGCACCCCTGCCATTCAGGTGCAATCCATCCTTACTGTACACATTGTACCCAAGTGGAAAGTCAGCCCAGTGCTCTAAAAAAGTCAAACCCCTAATTTTTACACCATGTTTTTAACCATGAATTAACAGACCTTAGCTCCTTCTGCCTTACTGAGTTAGCACACAGCGCTGGTAATATCTTCGAAAATATTACTTTGGAGGTCTTTGCTTTTAGCTTGCTACCTAACTCCCTGAAGTTATTTTTTAGGACTCTTAATCTCCCGCTGAATCCTTCATTAGTACCAATATGTACCATGACTGCAGGATCAGACCCACATCCCTCTAACAATCTATAAATTATATATAGGTATAGATAATATATATATATATATATATATATTTTTTTTATATATATATATATATATATATATATATATATATATTTATATGCAGAACATTGGAATGTGAAATATTTACAGTAAATACACAGTATAACACTTTATTAAATATGAATATTGCATAAATATGTTTTTTTCATCTACTTTACTGCAAAGGACTCCAATATATATATATATATATATATATATATATAAAGGTAACCCTCAGTTTACGCCAGGGTTAGGTTCCAGAAGGAATGGTTGTAAATCGAAACTGTTGTAAATTGAAACCCAGTTTATAATGTAAGTCAATGGGAAGTGAAGGAGTTAGGTTCCAGGCCCCTCTCAAAATTGGCATAAGTTACACCTAATACATAATTTTTAAAGCTTTGAAATTAAGACTTTAAATGCTAAACAGCATTATAAACCTAATAAAATAATCACACAACACAGAATATATAATTAAACTAAGTTAAATGAACAAAAACATTTGCTAAACAGCATTATAAACCTAATAAAATAATCACTCAACACAGACTTTACTTGCATTTTTCTGCAAACAGTTCTTTCTATGCATTCCAATCTGGACTGATTTATAGACAGGAAGATCTTGTTCCTTTGCAAGCTGCTCGATAGCTCAGGTCTGGTTAAACTGATTAATTTCAGCTTGCTTGGCTTGCATATCTTTGCTGCAACACAAGCGGACAGCTCCACTTACTGGCTATTTTAATCAATGCACTGCTTCTCAATGCTTTTCAGTAGCATTCACATGACTGAAAAAAGGTTGTTATTCTGAAACTGTGCAAATTGAACCGTTGTAAACCGAGGGCCACCTGTGTATATATATATATATATATATATATATATATATATATATATATATATATACTGTATATATATATATATATATATATATATATATATGTATACACATATAAATACATAAATACATATGTATTTCGGTGTTAAAGCTCTTTGTAACTTTTGTGTGCAATATTTTATTTGAACAATTTTTGGCAGATGGTATTACCGTGAATTTTAACTGTACTTTGTAATGTATTTTTGATGTGTTTTGTGACACTTTTTGTTTCTCCAAACAGTTAACCAGAGTGTAAATTGCAATTGCGCTCAAGCGATCTTGTTTACTTTTAATTCATAATACCAGTGATAAACCTGACAAGTGCAAACACCAGCAATAAACACCTTATCTCTTGTGCACAAACATTAGCGCTCCACTCATAATCTGGCCATATATATATATATATAAACATAACATTGTATAGATCAAGTTATCAATGGTTGAAACTAGGTGTGAGCAAATATTTCAAGCATATTTGTTAAAATTAAAAAAATGTTGGCTGCCTTTGTCCATTCTGTATGAATATGATTTTTTAATAAGCTATTTTATATATTTAATGTAACATTTGAATTTACATATAGCATTCAAATATTGTAATGTTTTAAGTATAGCTTGTTGACAGTTGCAGAAGGATCATGGACAGGGCTATGTCAGGAGGATTTGGTTGTGAGAGAACAGAGGGTATGTCTGGGCTTTGGGCATGCCTTGATGGGCTATGGGCATGGCTCTGGTAGTACCCTAGCATATTGCTAGCATATTGTCTTGACTTAGTAAATATGTCCAACACTGTGGTGCATCCTGAGGTCCCAGTTGTCAGCTTACACAGTGACACTGTCTGTATAACTCACAATCACAATAATTTGTTAGTGCCGCATGGGAGTGGTGGGAGGGAAAGAGGAAGGCAGGCGGTTGGCACAACAAGAAGTGGGGAGGGATGGGTTTGGTTCCCTACACTACGGAAAAAGGAAGTTGGAGAGTAAGAGAGCTGTTGGGGGGTTAAGGAGGTGGGAGGGTTAGGAGGGACCCCTACACTAGGTATATATATATATATATATGCTGTTCTCTTTCTCTTTTCACATTTATATATATATATATATATATATATATATATGACTGCAGTAGAGTAAATCATTTCATAGAGAAACCCAAAATATGCACACAAAAAAACAATTTTTTTTTATGATCATATTTGGCAGCCAAATAGTGGCATGAAATATACCAAAATGAGCCTAAATGAATACTTTGGATTGTCTCCTTTAAATATATATTTATTTTCATAGGTAAATAAAAAAAGTCTCTATATCAGTTTAAACCGAGTGATAGCAAAAAAGCAAAACTTTCTCCTATATTTTGGGCAAGTTTTTCTCTGAAATTCCCAGTAGTAAAGGGGTTAAATACCATCATGTGTGCATTTATAATACCTGGGTGTAATCTTATAAGTTTATTTCTCCTGTTAAGTGTGGTCAGTCCACGGGTCATCATTACTTCTGGGATATTATCTCCTCCCCTACAGGAAGTGCAAGAGGATTCACCCAGCAGAAATGCTATATAGCTCCTCCCCTCTACGTCACCTCCAGTCATTCTCTTGCACCCAACGAATAGATAGGATGTGTGAGAGGACTGTGGTGATTTTAATTAGTTTATTACCTTCAATCAAAAGTTTGTTATTTTATAATAGCACCGGAGTGTGTTATTCATTCTCTGGTAGAATTTGAAGAAGAATCTACCTGAGTTTTTTCTATGATTTTAGCCGGAGTAGTTAAGATCATATTGCTGTTTCTCGGCCATCTGAGGAGAGGTAAACTTCAGATCAGGGGACAGCGGGCAGATTAATCTGCAAAGAGGTATGTAGCAGCTTATTATTTTCTGACAATGGAATTGATGAGAAAATCCTGCCATACCGTTATAATGTAAACTCAGCCTTAAATACAGTAGATGTATCTGGTATCAGGCTGTCATGTATGTATATTTTACACTTCAGTATTCTGGGGAATGGTACTTCACTGGATTTATACTGTATGCATAGACTTAACCTAATTTGCAGGGACTTGCAATAGGTTTTTAAATAACAATTAATTTATTGAGGTTAAACGTTTTTTGCTGGCATGTAAAATGTTTTGGGCACTGTTTTTTCCACTTGGCAATAGTTTTGTTTAAATTTAAGCAGTTTACTGATCTCTCTCACTGTTATGTGTGAGGGGGAGGGGCCATTTTTGGCGCTTTTACTACGCATCAAAAAACTCAGTCAGAGGTTCATTTTCTTCCTGCATGATCCGGTTCATCTCTACAGATCTCAGGGATCTTCAAAGCTTGTTTTGAGGGAGGTAATCATTCACAGCAGAGCTGTGAAGATTGTAGTTGACTGTGATAAAAAACGTTTATTTGTGTATTTTTTCTGCTGTCAGGGTAAGTTATCCTTTGCTAATGGGAACAATCCTTTGCTAAAATTGTATATTTCTTACAAAGATTTGATGCTATAATTTAATTTTTTCTGTGCTTCTTATAGGCACAGTTCTTTTTCATATTATTGTAAATTACTTGAAAAGCATTTCCAAGTTGCTAGTTAATTGCTAGTGTGTTAAACATGTCTGATTCAGAGGAAGATACATGTGCTATATGTGCTAATGCCAAAGTGGAGCCCAATAGAAATTTATGTACTAACTGTATTGATGCTACTTTAAATAAAAGTCAATCTGTACAAATTGAACATATTTCACCAAACAACGAAGGGAGAGTTATGCCGACTAACTCGCCTCACGTGTCAGTACCTGCATCTCCCGCTCGGGAGGTGCGTGATATTGTAGCGCCGAGTACATCTGGGCGGCCATTACAAATCACATTACAGGATATGGCTACTGTTATGACTGAAGTTTTGGCTAAATTACCAGAACTGAGAGGTAAGCGTGATCACTCTGGGGTGAGAACAGAGTGCGCTGATAATATTAGGGCCATGTCAGACACTGCGTCACAGGTGGCAGAACATGAGGACGGAGAACTTCATTCTGTGGGTGACGGTTCTGATCCAAACAGACTGGATTCAGATATTTCAAATTTTAAATTTAAGCTGGAAAACCTCCGTGTATTACTAGGGGAGGTATTAGCGGCTCTGAATGATTGTAACACAGTTGCAATACCAGAGAAAATGTGTAGGTTGGATAGATATTTTGCGGTACCGGCGAGTACTGATGTTTTTCCTATACCTAAGAGACTTACTGAAATTGTTACTAAGGAGTGGGATAGACCCGGTGTGCCGTTCTCACCCCTTCCGATATTTAGAAAAATGTTTCCAATAGACGCCACCACACGGGACTTATGGCAAACGGTCCCTAAGGTGGAGGGAGCAGTTTCTACTTTAGCTAAGCGTACCACTATCCCGGTGGAGGATAGCTGTGCTTTTTCAGATCCAATGGATAAAAAATTAGAGGGTTACCTTAAGAAAATGTTTGTTCAACAAGGTTTTATATTGCAACCTCTTGCATGTATTGCGCCTGTCACGGCTGCAGCAGCATTTTGGTTTGAGTCTCTGGAAGAGACACTGGAATCATCTACACTAGATGAGATTACACACAAACTTAAAGCCCTTAAGTTAGCTAACTCATTTATTTCAGATGCCGTAGTACATTTAACTAAACTTACGGCTAAGAATTCCGGATTCGCCATTCAGGCACGCAGAGCACTGTGGCTAAAATCCTGGTCAGCTGATGTTACTTCTAAATCTAAATTGCTTAATATACCTTTCAAAGGGCAGACCTTATTCGGGCCCGGGTTGAAAGAGATTATCGCTGACATTACAGGAGGTAAAGGCCATGCCCTGCCTCAGGACAAAGCCAAAGCTAAGGCTAGACAGTCTAATTTTCATTCCTTTCGTAATTTCAAAGCAGGAGCAGCATCAACTTCCTCTGCACCAAAACAGGAAGGAGCTGTTGCTCGCTACAGACAAGGCTGGAAACCTAACCAGTCCTGGAACAAGGGCAAGCAGGCCAGGAAACCTGCTGCTGCCCCTAAGACAGCATGAATCGAGGGCCCCCGATCCGGGACCGGATCTAGTGGGGGGCAGACTTTCTCTCTTCGCCCAGGCTTGGGCAAGAGATGTTCAGGATCCCTGGGCGTTAGAGATCATATCTCAGGGATACCTTCTGGACTTCAAATCCTCTCCCCCAAGAGGGAGATTTCATCTGTCAAGGTTGTCAACAAACCAAACAAAGAAGGAAGCGTTTCTACGCTGCGTACAAGATCTTTTATTAATGGGAGTGATCCATCCAGTTCCGCGGTCGGAACAAGGACAAGGGTTTTACTCAAATCTGTTTGTAGTTCCCAAGAAAGAGGGAACTTTCAGGCCAATCTTGGATTTAAAGTTCCTAAACAAATTCCTAAGAGTTCCATCGTTCAAGATGGAAACTATTCGAACAATTTTGCCCATGATCCAAGAGGGTCAGTACATGACCACAGTGGATTTAAAGGATGCTTACCTTCACATACCGATTCACAGAAATCATTACCGGTATCTAAGGTTTGCCTTTCTAGACAGGCATTACCAGTTTGTAGCTCTTCCATTCGGATTGGCTACGGCTCCAAGAATCTTCACAAAGGTTCTGGGTACTCTTCTGGCGGTACTAAGACCGCGAGGAATTTCGGTAGCTCCGTACCTAGACGACATTCTGATACAAGCTTCAAGCTTTCAAACTGCCAAGTCTCAAACAGAGTTAGTACTGGCATTTCTAAGGTCGCATGGATGGAAGGTGAACGAAAAGAAGAGTTCTCTCTTTCCACTCACAAGAGTTCCCTTCTTGGGGACTCTGATAGATTCTGTAGAAATTAAGATTTACCTGACAGAAGACAGGTTAACAAAGCTTCAAAATGCATGCCGTGTCCTTCATTCCATTCAACACCCGTCAGTAGCTCAATGCATGGAGGTGATCGGATTAATGGTAGCGGCAATGGACATAGTCCCTTTTGCACGCCTACATCTCAGACCGCTGCAATTGTGCATGCTAAGTCAGTGGAATGGGGATTACTCAGATTTGTCCCCCACTCTGAATCTGAATAAAGAGACCAGAAATTCTCTTCTATGGTGGCTTTATCGGCCACATCTGTCCAGGGGGATGCCATTCAGCAGGCCAGACTGGACAATTGTAACAACAGACGCCAGCCTACTAGGTTGGGGCGCTGTCTGGAATTCTCTGAAGGCTCAGGGACTATGGAATCAGGAGGAGAGTCTCCTTCCAATAAACATTCTGGAATTGAGAGCAGTTCTCAATGCCCTTCTGGCTTGGCCCCAGTTAACAACTCGGGGGTTCATCAGGTTTCAGTCGGACAACATCACGACTGTAGCTTACATCAACCATCAGGGAGGGACAAGAAGCTCCCTAGCAATGATGGAAGTATCAAAGATAATTTGCTGGGCAGAGTCTCACTCTTGCCACCTGTCTGCAATCCACATCCCGGGAGTGGAGAACTGGGAGGCGGATTTCTTAAGTCGTCAGACTTTTCATCCGGGGGAGTGGGAACTTCATCCAGAGGTCTTTGCCTAAATACTTCGACGTTGGGGCAAACCAGAGATAGATCTCATGGCGTCTCGTCAGAACGCCAAGCTTCCTCGCTACGGGTCCAGATCCAGGGATCCGGGAGCGGTTCTGATAGATGCTCTGACAGCACCTTGGACCTTCAAGATGGCTTATGTGTTTCCACCCTTCCCGATGCTTCCTCGATTGATTGCCAGAATCAAACAGGAGAGAGCATCAGTGATTCTAATAGCACCTGCATGGCCACGCAGGACTTGGTATGCAGATCTAGTGGACATGTCATCCTGTCCGCCTTGGTCTCTACCTCTGAAACAGGACCTTCTGATCCAGGGTCCATTCAAACATCAAAATCTAACTTCTCTGAAGCTGACTGCTTGGAAATTGAACGCTTGATTTTATCAAAACGTGGGTTTTCTGAGCCAGTTATTGATACCTTAATACAGGCTAGGAAGCCTGTTACCAGAAGGATTTACCATAAAATATGGCGTAAATACTTATATTGGTGCGAATCCAAGAGTTACTCATGGAGTAAGGTTAGGATTCCAAGGATATTGTCTTTTCTACAAGAAGGTTTAGAAAAGGGTTTATCCGCTAGTTCCTTAAAGGGACAGATTTCAGCTCTGTCCATTCTTTTACACAAACGTCTGTCAGAAGTTCCGGACGTTCAAGTTTTTTGTCAGGCTTTAGCTAGGATCAAGCCTGTGTTTAAAACTGTTGCTCCGCCATGGAGTTTGAACTTAGTTCTTAATGTTTTACAGGGTGTTCCGTTTGAACCCCTTCATTCCATTGATATCAAGTTGTTATCTTGGAAAGTTCTGTTTTTAATGGCTATTTCCTCGGCTCGAAGAGTCTCTGAGTTATCTGCCTTACATTGTGATTCTCCTTATCTGATTTTTCATTCAGACAAGGTAGTTCTGCGTACTAAACCTGGGTTCCTACCTAAGGTGGTCACTAACAGGAATATCAATCAAGAGATTGTTGTTCCATCTTTGTGTCCTAATCCTTCCTCGAAGAAGGAACGTCTGCTACACAATCTAGATGTAGTCCGTGCCCTGAAATTTTATCTACAGGCAACTAAGGATTTTCGTCAAACGTCTTCCCTGTTTGTCGTTTATTCTGGCCAGAGGAGAGGTCAAAAAGCTTCGGCTACCTCTCTCTCTTTTTGGCTTCGTAGCATAATACGATTAGCCTATGAGACTGCTGGACAGCAGCCTCCTGAAAGAATTACAGCTCATTCTACTAGAGCTGTGGCTTCCACTTGGGCCTTTAAGAATGAGGCTTCTGTTGAACAGATTTGCAAGGCTGCAACTTGGTCTTCTCTTCATACTTTTGCCAAATTTTACAAATTTGACACTTTTGCTTCTTCGGAGGCTGTTTTTGGGAGAAAGGTTCTTCAGGCAGTGGTTCCCTCCGTATAAAGAGCCTGCCTGTCCCTCCCGTCATCCGTGTACTTTTGCTTTGGTATTGGTATCCCAGAAGTAATGATGACCCGTGGACTGACCACACTTAACAGGAGAAAACAAAATTTATGCTTACCTGATAAATTCATTTCTCCTGTAGTGTGGTCAGTCCACGGCCCGCCCTGTTTTTTATGGCAGGCTAAAAAATTTTTGGATTATACTCCAGTCACCACTACACCCTTGGGCTTCTCCTTTCTCGTTGGTCCTTTGGTCGAATGACTGGAGGTGACGTAGAGGGGAGGAGCTATATAGCAGCTCTGCTGGGTGAATCCTCTTGCACTTCCTGTAGGGGAGGAGATAATATCCCAGAAGTAATGATGACCCGTGGACTGACCACACTACAGGAGAAATGAATTTATCAGGTAAGCATAAATTTTGTTTTTTGTTCATATTAGATCTATATTTGCAATATTTATAGACGTCATTAAGATTTATTTGAGATTCATTTTTTATTACTGTGTTTAAGGGTTGTAGCTTGATCTTCATCTTCAGAATTTGTTCTGAATAAAAACAGTTCATAACTCTGTTTCAAATGGTAGGCAACACAGTAACTACTTTAAAATGAACAAATACAATGGGGCCGATTTATGAAAGTGCGGACGGGCATGATCCACTGTAGCGCTCATGTCCACCGCACATCGATAAATGCCGATATAGGCCGCAAGCAGGGGGTGTCAATTAACCCGTTCCTATGTGATTAGGCAGCTTGCCGTCTGCCGCCTCAGCGATAAGGAGCAGCGGTTTTTGGACCACTGCTTCTTAACTCCCGTTTCCGGTGAGCCCGAAGGCTTGTGCGGAAACAGCTGCATCAAGCTCCATTTGGAGCTTAATGAATCAGCCCCAATGTCTTTGATTTTTTTTCTAACATTATTTGGATATCATTTTTATGCTATTGTTTCACATTGTTCGCTAGTTATGAATGTGTGAATTGTAGTATAAATGTTCCCCTTTACTTTTGGTCTCAAGTTTGAATGTTTCCAAATAGTAAATATTAACATCCGAATAACAAATATTAAATGGTACAATAGAATATATAATGCTAAAATTCAAGTATTAAAATTATATTAATGCCCATGGACTTATGGAGAAGGTAATGAGAAACAACATTCAAATATGGCCATTAATCATATGTTACTTTCAATAAATTATTATTTATTTATTTTTTGCAAAAACTTATGTCAAATATCTGACAAACACTGAGGAGCCTATTTATGAAAGTCCTGTCAGACATGATCCGACATTGCGGGTCATGTCCGATAGACCTCCCTGAATGCAGAGAGCAATACACTCTCTGCATTTAGCATTGCACCAGCAGTTCTTGTGAACTGCTGGTGCAACGCTGCCCCCTGCAGATTCGCGGCCAATCGGCCGCTAGCAGGGGTGTCAATCAACCCGATCGTATTCGATCGGGTTGAATTGCGGCAATGTCTGTCTGCCTCCTCAGAGCAGAAGGACAGGTTTCTGGCTCGCCTAAATGGCCCATAAATGTTCATTTAGAATGAAAACAAGGTCCTTATCTTTTGTTTTTCTTTTTTTTTTTTAAAACAATTGCGCTAAAATATGTGCTCATTCCTGCTCGAAGGTTGATTTAAAGGGAAATGGAGGTCTTATTAAACTTTTATGATTTAGACAGAGTTTACTATCAAAACATATTTTATCATTTACTTTTATTATTATATTTTCCTATTTCTTATAGTACCTAGGTATTGTACTATTTACATATTTTATAAAAACGTAGAACAAATGTGAAAAAAAACAAATGCATTATATTATTTTGTTAGTATTAGTTTATTAATCAGTTTTATGCTTTAACATAAAACTTTTGCGTAAAAAGTGCTATCCCCTTACTCCACAGAGAGGCTAAAAAACAAATTCAGCATTTTGCTGCCTTTTTAAAAATGAAAAAAAAATGTGTTAGTCTCTTTAGGGAATATGGAAAACTATCATTTTTTGTTTTTACACATAAAGCATGAGTTTTTTTATGTCATTGTAAGATCATTTCATTGCAAAGCAAATGTAAAATTGCTTGTATTATTTGCAGGAGACTGGCTCGTTCTACGCTGCTGTTGATCCCTTTATTTGGCATCCATTACACCGTCTTTGCGTTTTCACCTGAAAACGTCAGCAAACGGGAGAGACTGGTGTTTGAGTTGGGGCTTGGATCATTCCAGGTATATTTTTTTCTTGTAAAAGATATTTAAAGGGACTTTAAACACTATTTTTTTGCACAATTAAGTAAGACAGTGTGGCTGCAATATATAAGAAATCTTTCATACAGCATATGATCATTTTTAACCCCTCTGTTGGCGCTCTACAAATAGCCGATAATTATAATAATAATGATAAATATCATTAAATCTGAAAGGATACATGATAACAGGTCTTATTTGCTATTTATACCGTGACAGTCACATTGCACTTGGTGACCGGTCTTCTGTCAATTATCCTGACGGTACTTGCCATCAGGAGCACGCACTGTTTTGCTGAAGGGCGCTAACGGCATGTATATGATTAGCTGTCCCCAGTAAAGCAAAAAAAAAGAGAGAAATCTACAAATAGAGGAGACATCCTGGTATTTGCTAGCACTGGTGACGTTATAAGGAGTAAAAAATCATGATGTGCTCTATGATAGCTTGGTGTTTCTTATATTTCAGCCATACTGTTAGAATAAAACAGTGTTTATTCTTCCTCTAAGAAGTAAAGTAATTATTGTGAACATTTAATAAAATAATGCATTCTTGTTTATTTTTTATAAGGGATTTGTTGTTGCAATCCTCTATTGTTTCCTAAATGGGGAGGTAAGTTCCTTTTTTAACTAATTTCTGTATGTAGACTATCAATATTAACATACTCTGTTGTTTTGCATTGTGGTGTTATTGTCTCGTACACAGTGGCTTTGCTAGGGGGGCACTATCCCCCCCAGCATAATGGCTGCCCCCCATGTGATCATTCCCCAAACTGCTAACCGGGATCATCCCTAGTTTTCCCGCCATAACTTTGACCAGACATGACATGTTCAACCGCACATCCATGCCCATTCCTGCCCCAATTTTGTGACAAAAATGTTTTCAAAACTAATTTTTTTGCTGTGCACATGTCTTTTAAATGCAATATGGTATAGAACATGATTTTTTATTCTCATGTAAGGAAGAAGCCAGGTAATTCCTTGACTGTCTCTTTAATTGCACATTATAAATTGATATTATTAGGAAAGTTAAAAAATGTGCATTAAAATACTACTATCACCAATATCGAATCAATTAGTCACCAAGTTTTGTTCTTTTACATTGGCTTAATAGATTTTGCTTTTATGTAAGTCTTGCAAAGACCCATGGGAAATGCCCATAAAAACACTAATGATAAATGCCCATGAAACACTATTTTCAATAAACATGAAAATACTCCTATGGCTATTAGATTTGTTGTTTTAGCAAAGTTGTAATGACCATCAATATTTATTTTCCCATCTCTTTATTAAGTTACAAACAGAAAATACAGGAAATATATACACAAAAAATAAGGAAAACAAAATTTTCACAACAAACTGGCTTCTTCAGGCAAAAGTCAGTATTTAGTGTGCCCTCCCTTGGCACTAAGCACATCTTGAACTCTTTTGGGGAACCTGTCCTGAAGTTTTCTGAAATAATCTTCTGGTATATTATTCCAGGCTTCTTTCAGCACTTCCCAGAGTTCTTTTTTATATTTAGGTTGTCTTTTATTTATTTCTCTGTCCAAGGGATCCCATAAAGCCTCTATAATATTAAAGTCTGGACTCTGTGTTTCTCTGCAAATATTATTTCACAGTCTGCTTGGGATTGTTATCATGCTGAAAATAACACCATTCCAAATTAGGCGCTTTCCAGAAGGAATAGAATGATGAATTAAAACTCGTAACACCAGTGGTAAACCTGATGAGTGCAAACACCAGCGATAAACCCCTTATCGCTTGTGTGCAAACGTTAGCACGCTACATTAGTAATCTGGCTATATATATATATATATATATATATATATATATATATATATATATTACATGGCTTTGTATAGATCGAGTTATCAATGGTTGAAACTAGGTATGAGCAAATATTCCAGCATATTTGTTAAAAATGTTGGCTGCATTTTTTCATTCTGAATGAATATGATTTTTTAACAACTTATATTTTTGCAGAAAAAGCTATTTTATATATTGAATGTAATGTTTGATTATACATATAGCATTAAAATATTGTAATGTTTTAAGTATAGCTTGTTCATATTTGCAGAAGGAACATGGACAGAGTTATGTCAGGAGAATGTGGTTGTGAGAGAACAGAGGGTATGTCTGGGCTCAATGTGTCACTGAAGGCCACAAGCACTTATTCTTCCATCTCTCTCCAACTCTTCTTCTCACAAATTGAGGCCAATTTATTAAAGGTCTTGCGGACCTGATCCGACAGTGCGGATCAGGTCCACAAGACCTCGCTGAATGCGGAGAGCAATACGCTCTCCATATTCAGCATTGCACCAGCAGCTCACAAGAACTGCTGGTGCAACACCTCCCCCTGCAGACTCGCGTCCAATCGGCCGACAGCAGGGGGATGTCAATCAACCCGATCGTATTCGATCGGGTTGAATTCCGGCGATTTCTCTCTGCATCATCAGAGCAGGCGGACAGGGTTATGGAGCAGCGGTCTTTAGACTGCTGCTTCATAACTGCTGTTTCTGGCGAGTCTGAAGACTCGCCAGAAACACGGCCCTTCAAGCTCCATTCGGAGCTTGATAGATAGGCCTCATTGTCTATGATTGGAACCAAAGATTTCAAGCTTAAAATTGTCACTCTATAATACTCTTTTCCATTGATCTTCATTCCAATCTTTGTGAGCTTTAGCATATTTTAGTCATTCCACCCTGTTCCGCTTCAGAAAAACAAAATTTATGCTTACCTGATAAATTTATTTCTTTTCGGGCATGGAGAGTCCACAACGTCATTCCAATTACTAGTGGGATATTCAATTCCTGGCCAGCAGGAGGAGGCAAAGACCACCCCAGCAAAGCTGTTAAGTGTAACTTCCCTTACCCATAATCTCCAGTCATTTAGCCAAAGGAAAATGTAAAAAGCAGAAACACAAGGGTATGGAGGTGCTTGAGGTTTACTCAAAAAAATTGCTGAATTATATTTTAAAAAGAGGGCGGGTTGTAGACTCTCCATGCCCGGAAAGAAAGAAATTTATCAGGTAAGCATTCATTTTTGTTTTCTTTCCTATGGCATGGAGAGTCCACAACGTCATTTCAATTACTAGTGGGAACCAATACCCAAGCTAGAGGACAAAGAATGAAAAGGGAGGGAGAGCAAGGCAGGAGGACCTAAACAGAAGACACCACCACTTGAAGAACCTTTCTCCCAAAAGAGGTCTCAGCAAAAGTATCAAATTTGTAGACTTTGGAAAAAGTATGCAAAGTGGACCATGTTGCTGCCTTGCAAATCTGTTTCACAGAAGCTTCATTGAAGACAGAGACAGCCCTAGTGGAATGAGCCGTGATTCTCTCAGGAGGCTGCTGTCCAGCTGTCTCATAAGCAAAAATGAATCATACTTCTTAACCAGAGGGAAATGGTAGTAGAAGTGGGCTTCTGACCCTTAGGCTTTCCAGAGAAAACCACAAACAGGGCAGAAGGTTGATGAAAATCTTTAGTAGCTTGTAGGTAAAAATTTAAAGCACGCACAACATCCAAGTTATGCAAAAGACTTTTCTTATGAGAAGAAGGATTAGGACAAAAAGAAGGAACAACAATTTTATTTGATTAATGTTTCGATCCGACACTACCCTTAGGGAGAAAACCTAATTTAGTAAGAAGGACCGCCTTATCTGCATGAAAAATAAGGTACAGGGAATCACGCTGCAGAGCTAAAAGGTCAGAAACTCTGCAAGTGGAAGAAAATGCAAGAAGAAACAAAAACTTTAAAAAGATAACATTTTTATATCAACAACATGCATTGGCTCAAACAGAGCCTGTTGCAAAACTTTAAGAACAAGATTAAGGCTCCAAGGAGGAGCAACAGGTTTAAACACAGGTCTGATTCTGACCAGGGCCTGAACAAAAGCTGGAACATTTGGCAAAGCTGCCAGACATTTGTGCAAAAGAATAGACAGTGCAGAAATCTGACCCTTCACAGAACTGACTGACAAACCTTTCTCCAGGCCATCCTGAAGAAAAGATAAAACACAGGGAATCCTCACCCAGCTCCAGGAGAAACCCTTAGATTTGCACCAATAAAGATATTTACGTCATACCCTATGGTAGATCTTGCGAGTAACAGGTTTGCGAGCCTGAAGCATAGTATCAATGACAGCTTCAGAAAACCCACGTCTAGACAGAACAAGGCATTCAATCTCCAAGCAGTCAGCTTCAGAGAATCCAGGTTAGGATGGAGGAATGGACCCTGAATTAAAAGGATCTCCTTCCTCAGAAGTAACCTTCAAGGAGGAAGAGATGACATCCTTACCAGATCCGCGAACCAGATCCTGCGAGGCCATGCAGAAGCTATTAGAATTAATGATGCTCTCTCCTGTTTTGATATGAGCAATGATTTGTGGAAGGAGAGCAAACAGTGAAAACAGTTATGCCAGAGAGAAGATCTAAGGAACCGATAGAGCATCTATCAGCGCGGCCTGAGGATCTCTTGACCTTGAACCCTGCTTTGGAACCTTGGCATTTTGATGAGACGCCATCAGATCCAACTCTGGAACCCCCCACCTGAGAGTTATCAATTGAAAACCTAAGTCTGCCTGCTCAGAAAAATCAGACCAATCAGTTCCATACACTAAGCCACAGATGGACAGTTTGAGGACTGAAGTGACAGGCAGGAAGTCAGAAGTTTAAGCCTCTGACAGAGCCGTCATTTGCTTTGAAGACCTACAAGACTATGAGAAAGCTAAGCCGCCCTTAGGTCGGCCTTGGGAAGGGGGTACTGTCATGCCCCCATGGGGTCTTGAACTCTGGTCTCTCACGTTGTATCTCAGTAACTTTTCACTGAGCCACCAGAGGGCTTTGGATTTTCTGACCTTCATCAGCAAAATCTTCATAGACAGAGAATCTATAATCTTTCCTAAAAAAACACACCCTGGTGTCTGGCACCAGGGAAATCTTCTCCAGATTCACTTTCCACCCTTGGGAACATAGAATAGACAATAACATCTTACAAAAAGAAAAGAAGGCACCTGAAACAAGTTATAGTCCAGGACAGATGCCACCATAATTCCTTAACATCTGGCTAGTGCCAGAAGAACCCCGTCAAACCCCCGTAAGATTCGAGGAGTAGAGGCTAAGTCCAAAATTTAGTAATCATCTACATTAGGAAAGGGACAAATAAAGGTTAAGAATCCCTAGAGCATACATTTAAAATGTATCGAGCAAATTAAGCAATTATAATGCTTATAACAATGACAGTATATACCTATACTGAATCATAATGAATCAGGCTATAGATAAATCAAATAAATGTTTATAATACCTAAACCCATACTATAAATGAGATAGTGATAATGACTCACTTATATACTATAGCCTACTTTATGCAGACTTCCCCTAAATGCCATAAGATTGCTGAATACACAGCTGTAAGGATAGCTAGGGTTAAAACAGGAATCCAGCTGGTAGATTGTAGATTTACCCACTAAATCACAAGTGGTCAGATTAATAACAATCTCCCGAATATAGTTTTCTACTGCAGAAAAAAATTAAAATAAATAAAACACGAACATGGATAATCCCTAAGACATATACTGTATATATATATATGTTCAACAGGAAAGATAAACCGACAAAAGACTTATAACAATATCCAGAAGTTATTTCCATGGTTGGAGGAAAATAAATCATGTAAATATTAATATTCTCCTACTTATGTCTTAAATATGCTAGCAGACAGATAAGATAAACATTTCTAGTGCTTATAACATAGTAATCATATATTCTACTTTAGAAAAGAAGGATAATAAAAGTAGACCTAATGTTTAAAACATAGTCTAATTAAACCATACTGTAGAAAGATAGGGATAAACCATGAAGATGAAAATAATACCAAAAACATACAGGAATGTGAGACAGGATAATTGGACATCATGTTGATAACAATGCCCAATATATAGAATAATTAGATAAGGAGTATATGTGACGCAATATAAATTCCCTGAATAGAGTGACTAACAAAAGTCCTCTAAACATGTGATGCTAGATGCAATAATTAACAGTTTTATACAGAGAAAAAAGTAGCATCCCTAAGCAGTCAGAATGAACAATAAATTAGTTAGGTCCAAAAGAGAGGACACACACTAATTTTGTCGAAACGCCTGACGCACGTTTCACTTCCTGCTTTATCAAAGGCCTTTGATAAAGCAGGAAGCGAAATGTGTGTTAGTCGTTTGGACATGATTAGGTCCTAGGCCGGGGCCTTTGGTATTGTATTGCAGCTATATTTAATTTGTTCTATTTTGTTTAACGCTATACTAGATGCATTTGTAGTACCAGACAAAGACAGGAATACCCAGTGTTTTTAAATAATTGTGTAGGAGCAACACGTGAGAGTAGCAGTTCGCCAACCCCTTTTTGTGGTTCTCTTTAGAGAGATATTATAGTCAACAGTAGTTTATATATTAGGGATCTTTTTTGTCTCGTGTTGCACTATATAATGGGGATAATTACCTCATTTGAACCTTTCTGGTATTCGGCCTTTATATGATTGTATACGTGTTCACTGCACTTATTAATATAATACTGTGAATTGGACCTTTCATGTCCCTGTATGTAATTTTTCTTTTTTAAGTGTTTTTAATGTGGTTTTATATTTCTCTTCTTTTTTTATCTTTTTGATTCAATAAATGTTATGTTTTATTATTTTTTTCCTTTTTTCCTCATATTTTTGTGAGGATTGAGAACCCCTTCTTTCTAGTGTGTGTTCTCTCTTTTGGACCTATCTAATTTTTGTTCATTCTGAGTGCTTAAGGGATGCTACTTTTTCTCTTTATTCTGTATAAAAATACCCAGTATATACCTATACTTAAAAAGGGAAGGGATAACCCATGAACAAAGTGACAATCTTAAACAAACATACAGTTACAATGCACAAACTGTAGAAATGTGTAATCACCAGTAGGGGGGTATAAATAATGTATGAATCCCTGCTAAATAGAACAGAGAAAGAGATTAATCATATGAGAGACTCAAGATTTATACACAGAATGAGAGGGAAATGTAATGCACCTTAATACATGACAATATAATAAAGGAGCATGCATTATCAATAAGTTGCCACCAGATGGCGACAAATACTAGTAAAAACACAGTATTTAGTATCAGAAAATAAATCATGAAAAATAAAATTGTAGGATTTATTATAATAAACCATAATAAAAAAACTCATCCCTCATATCCTAGAGGTAGTATTATCAGTATACATAAAAAACTGATAGAAAACACCTTAGGAGGGGAAGAAACCTCTATGAAGGTCTAGGCTGAATAGGTTTAAATGAGGCTCACATAGAGATTGTACTTAAAATGAATGTAAATTTTGATGCTAAAGTGCCCGGTTTTTAAAACTTTGATTAAAAACAGGGGCACTTTAATTCATAAAAATTTACATTTCACTCCTGTTGTGACAAAAAACTTACCTTTTAAACTTCACAGCAGCTCCAGCTTTCTCCGGTCTCACAAGCCATTTCTGATGTCAGAAATGATTGATAGGTCATTCTCCAATCACAGCTTCCCCCCCGGGGGATTCAGTGTCTGATTCACTGCTGTGATTGGAGGAAGCCGATGCCTCATTTTAGACCCAGGAAGAGGCTTTGAAACAGGTGGAGGAAGCTGGAGCTGCTGTGAAGATTAAAAGGTAAGTTTTTTTTCACAACAGGAGTGAAATGAAAATTTTTATGAATTAAAGTGCCCCTGTTTTTAATCGAAGTTTTAAAAACCGGGCACTTTAGCATCAAAATTTACATTCACTTTAACATTACACGATGAAGACATCGAAAATGCGTTCAAACCGCAAACCTCACTGCCCGTAGTGGAAAATAGAAAGCTATTTCCAAAATGGTGCCAACAGAAATGTTTGTCCGCCGAAGCGGATCTCACTTAATATGTAGATGAGGTTGGAACAAAAGAAATGCTATTATTCTGTACAGAGCCAAATGCTCATCGCTCTGAAAACAAAAACTTAACATACGTCTCCTATCCAGCAGAGAGAACGCTCACAGCTCCTCCACCGTATAGCTGACTAGCTGCGCCATATTATCTGCCACAATGGAAGTCTTCTAATATGAGGATAAAGGTACATAGCTGCATATAATAAAATAGAGCTGACACAAAAGCTAAACACCTGAAGCTTAGTGCACCAGCGAGACCCCTCTAACTTATTAACTCGATAACAGATGAGGGGAGAAACCCTTCAAATGTGGTCATCGCTATCTAGCATCTTACTAATAAAGAAGCATGCATTAGCCGTATTATGCAAGCGCCATAACTGAGTGCTGCGTCAGGAGCGTAATATGGGATTTGCAGGTTCATGGGGAAAACCTTTCAGTCAGTGTATTGGTGCTTATTGCGATTGCCTAAAATAGCACTGCCAGAGAATATTTTCTAAAAAAGGCCGGCGGTAGTCTCCTCTCATCTAGTTGGAGAAGCCGCTGCAGCATCAGATAATGGAGCGGATCAATGTTATAAAAATATAAACATAACACAGTAAGCGGTAGCCTCCTCTACTGAAGCCGGAGGTGCCGCTGCTGTAAATAAGGAACATACCAGCTAAAGGAGCTAGAGTGTAGATGCTGCATTCTAAAGGTCCACACAAATAAATAAAAGCCTCAACCCCCTGTATCATTTTTAACTGTAAACAAAACTATGATTGTAGTGGAGTTATGTCAGAGGGAAACACCCAATAATGAGTGAACCGGAGCCTGTTTAAGGAGATGCCGGTAGATCCAAGCTGGTCAAATAACTGATATCCCCAACCTGGGATATAACTAAGGTTTCCAGACCCATCTAAGAGGGCAATGGAGGTGCCAGTTGGTCACCCTTCAAAGTCCTCCCTTTCCCTGATGATAGTAACAGTTATACCTGCCAAGGGAAGGGTTTAAAAAAGGATATAAACAGACTTACCCTCCAGGATCTTCTGCTGTGTAGCAGACACAGCACTTCCCAGTCTGTCAGCCTCAATCGACCGCTGGCAGGGAAATTGAGAGAAAAGAAAAACATAGTAACCAACTCTGGTTTTCTATATAGGGGTAGCATACATGTTAGAAGTAAAGCAAAGACTACATCGCTGCCTTCTTACTGCTAAAAGCCACCACTACTCTTACTAAAGAGATTGACGTGGACACAGCTAGACCCCAATCCTTGTTTGCAGGGAAAAGTACCCATTAAAAGGATTCAAATTCTTCAGACACCGACTTCGCACATCCTCCATTGACAAAGGCAAAGAGAATGAATGGGGATTATGGGTAAGGGAAGTTAAACTTAGCAGCTTTGCTGTGGTGCTCTTTGCCTCCTCCTGCTGACCAGTAGTTAAATATCTCACTAGTAATTGGAATGACGTTGTGGACTCTCCATGCTATTGGAAAGAAAAGTGGTTTCTTGGCTGTTACCATTTCACAAAGATCCTTCCTGATCAATGCTCTTCGGGCTATAGAAGGGTCAACTTGGCATCCCGATGAAGCTGCCAAGCTGCCAGATGCTAAGCAAGGTCCTTGCTGGACTTCTTTCGATCTCTCAAAGTAGAATGTATGAGAACGCTCTTATCAGATTTTGAAAGTTTTCTTGGCCGTCCAGTTCTTTTTTTTGCCCTTGCCCTTTCCTGAATCTTCAAATTTCTTTATAACAGCTTGACTTTGTTTGCTTATTTCCCTTTGAGAGTGGCCTTGCTGATGCAAAACTATAATTTTATGTCTGTCAAATTCTGTGATCTTTGTCATTTTGAATGGAATGTGATTGAAAGTTGGTCTTATTATCAAGCTTCCAATGAATTAAACTCATACCATATGTGTATGTAATGATCAAGCATGTCTTGCACAAACCTGAAATAGTAGAACAAATACAGGTTTTAGCAATGACATTAATTAGGGTTCCATTTCATTTAGGTTTACAAGAGCCAGGTTCCTGTAATTGCTGAAGTGTAAGGGGAGGTCACGCTAAATACTTGAAACTTTAGCCTATAGAAGCATTTTTTTATTCTTCTGATTTTAATATATTAAATAATTATATAAGGTCATTATACCATTGCTAAAACCACAAATCTAATAGTGGCCTAAGACTTTTGCACAGTACTGTATATGTGTGTGTGCATGTATGTGTATATATATATATATATATATATATTCACATTCACTTGTCAATTTGAAGATGAGAATTAGTTTAAAAATAATGAACAAATAAATGTTTAAATAAATTGTCATAAATTATTCTACCTAAAGTTTAGATGTTTTGATCAATGTTAATGTGAAGCTACTTGTTTACCAGTATGTTCCATAACAGCAAAGTACATAAAAAATGACTTTTTAAAGTTTCTCCCTAAAGGTGCAATCAGAAATAAAGAGAAAATGGCGGAGTTGGAAAGTCAACCGGTATTTTGCTGTGGATTTCAAACATCGCCATCCATCTCTAGCGAGCAGCGGAGTGAACGGCGGGACACAGCTGTCCATTCTGAGCAAGAGCAGCTCTCAGATCCGAATGTCCAGCATAAATGCGGAGAACCTGGCAACATGAGCTATCAAACCATATAAAGTATTAACATATCACTTTTTTATTTTTATGTTTTACTTTTCATTCTGAATGGAATAACTAATAGGAAACCGTTATGGAATGCTTCTATAAAAACCCTAAGCCTTTGGTTCTAATAATAGGCTATTAAAATGCATTCCATGTTATGACGGAACACATCATGTTTATGACAAATGATATGGTCACTGCCAGGAGTACCAGTGGTTGCATTTTGTTTGTAGACAATGCTTCTTAAAATAGGGTTCTTGCGTCAGTGGGTGATCCATGTTCAGTCGCACATCTTGTAGCACATGCAACTCAGTAGAATTGCATATGTTTACTTATTACCATTAAGTTAGTTTTTAAATGTAAAAAAAAATAAAAATAATAATAATAATAATACAATAATGGAGTTGTTTTGGAGCACTTGATCTGAAATAATAATGTGAACAAATATTTGATATCTGTTTACTTAGTTAAATTTTACTCGACCGCCGGAATTATATAATTTTCTGTTGCGACTCATCTCAAAATAGTATGAATGTATTTATGATATTTTTTTTTGTCAGTACCATTTCTCAATCCAAAACTACCTGTCAGACACATTACAAAACTGGAACAAAATTCATAAGTTAATATAAAATGAATACACTTTTTGATATTTGTATTTAACCCACATATTCAGAGCTACAATTAGCTAATTATTATTATTATTATTATTTTTATTTTTTCATGTCAAAGTTCTATGATGTCAATTAAAATACTTTATGCAAAGCATAAAAGTACGCTTGTCGTGGGTAGATTTAATATAGCTGTAAACTGTAAACATAAACAATTGAATGACTTAGATTATTTTAGCATATATATATATATATATATATATATATATATATATACATATGCACATACATGTGATATGATGTCTACAATCTGCTTATGGTGCCATAATAGGGGTAAAGCTTTGGTTCATAGAATGTAAAAACCATGGTTATTTTTTTTAATGGAACCAAGAAAATGCCTGTATAAATGAAGAATGTGTATATATAAAGCAGAATGTTTATAGATCATATATATATTGCATTATTAAACTTATTGTTTGCAATGGGAGAAAGGGATCAGTATTTGTATTGTGCCATATATTTTTGACCCATTTTGACAAAACAGCCTTTCATACTTGGTATAAAAATAGATTTGATTTTAACATAGTTAAATATGTCTAGTGCTGTTTAGTGCTAGTTGTATCACTATATTTTTGCATGGTGTATAAATAAATTCTTTTTTGTAAAATCAGGAAGTTTGTACAAATTATTGTACATTTTCCATGTACTCTAAAATAGAACAATTACTGTGCAGTTAGTTAAGCAGGTCTTTTCATGAAAAGCTTGCAAATGATTTTAGAATTATTAACCTATCCACCTTAATGTGAAGTCCAGATAATATACATAACACAAAGTTGCAAAGTTTCTTCTGTATTACAATACAAATAAGACACTGTGCAAAACATATTTACTCAGTATATACTAAATGTAAATACAGTGCATTGCCACAATTTTAGTACATTATGCAGTACACACTTAAAGACAGCAGAGGTCACTCAAGTGCCTTTTCACGACTCTTGTTATGGACATAACTGCATGATATACTGTAGTTGCATTCAGTTTTATCTCTGGGAGCGAAGAGCATTGCTTAAAATGGAATACTAACCAATGAGAGAATGCACTGTGTTTTTATAGAGGGTCTGAGAGGAGATACAAATGGCAAGATTAAGCTAAGGGCCTCATTAACTCCTCGATTGCTTGCAGGAAATATAGCATTTTTTTATGGTCTTTTTGGTGTCCCAGTAGTTGTAAAGCAAGTAAACCAAGCAAAATGCATCTTTAAAGTATCACATACAGAAATTGTATCAAGGGTTCATTTTTTTTTATCTTTCGAAAAATTCAGTTGTAAAATGTGCCATAGTTAAAGGGACGTGAAACCCAAACTTTTTATTTTATTATTCTGATAGTGAATACAATTTTAAACAACTGTCCAATTTACTTTTATTATTTAATTTGCTTCCTTATCTTTATCTAGGTAAGCTCAGGAGCAGCAAAGAACCTAGGTTCTAGCTGCTGATTGGTGGCTGCATATGTATACCGATTGTCATTAACCAGTAGTGCATTGCTGCTCAGGAAACAAAGCATACCAAGAATACTAAGAAAAATTGATAATAGGAGTAAATTCAAAAATTATTAAAATGGCATGCTCTATCTTAATCATTAAAGAAAAAATTGGGTTTCATATCCCTTTAATGAAAAAACAAACAAAGTTAAAGAATCTAGAATTTCCAACAGTTACTTTAAAACATTTCTAAAATCTTCTCCTGTTCAATCATGCTTGCTCATACATTATTGTTTAGCATATAAGATGCACCTCTGTATAAGAGCTGACATTTTTTTAGAAAATATTTAGCTAACAATATGGGTGAGAGGTTTCTCAAATTTATAAACACATAGGCAAAAGTCATGTCACAAATATATAGACAAATGTTATATTTGTTAAACTCAACTGTCCAAGCTTTGCTTCAAGCAAAGTGTTTATTTTATTTACTGAGTATCCAAATATTGACCAAAGAATTGGAGAATAAAATAAATAAATAATAATATTAAAAAAAAATATCTGCTCACCCTCTCTCATGCAGACATAAACTGGATGTGGCATACTGTAGACCTACTTGCCATCTCACCCTGTTCTCATGCATGCAACCTGAAAGCTATACATCATCACTCTATAATCACTTTTGCTTCGTGTCTTTATGATATGAAGGTTATTTTACTCTGCATATTAGATGAACTAATTTATCAGTGCTTTCCATAAAAAAGCAAATTTTTATCTATGATATACAATACATTATATAATCATTTTTCTTATAAAAACATTTCATAATGTGATGTCATTTTTTACTCACAATTTTTTTATGTTTATATTTGACTATCAGAAAATCTAATTTTAAGTGAAAAGTATAATAATGAATAAGTCTTTCTTAAATATTGAGATGGACTGAAAAAATTATTTTACTCCAGCATCTACATTTTTTTTGCTATAAACAATTAATGAATGTATTTTAAAATAAACCATCTCAAATTATTAGTGAAGAGCCAAAACGTTTATTTTGTAAAAACTTTGGACTATATGAACCCCCTTAGCATGTAAGCCTAAGAGCCCAGCTGTTTGTAGATCACCTTCTTTAGAGCCGACTACAACAGTGCGACTTTAGGCAGGGCCCTCTGCCCGTTTGATCCCTATAAATGTTTCCTTGTATTCCGTCTATGTTTATAGCTCTGCGGAATCTGTTGGCCCTCTACAAATAACCGATAATAATAATAAATAATAATATTCTAATCGAAAAAAGCATCACGTAATTTATCTACCCATATTCCCACATCATTTTAATTGTGAAATTTAAAAAAATAAATAAAAAATGGCAATCTCTTTGTGAGGCAATTGACAGTGCCAATTATATGTGTGCCATATATATGTTTATATGTTACCGTGCCAAATATAAATGTTGAATATATATATATATATATATATATATATATATATATACTGTATGTGTGTGTGTGTGTTTTCATGTTTTAGTGAAGCAAATACAAATAAAAGCATTTTTATAATATTTTTATGAAATACAAGGTAACAAATGATAATTCATAACAACAATATTAAATAATGACTATATCAATATCAGTCTTAAAAATTTAAGCTAACTGGTGATATATTTTTAAAGCAAATGTTTCTTCCCCCCAAAAAAGTAAAACCTTTTTATTTGCAAAAGGCATTTTTTATTTTCCAACTAAATACTTTTCAGAATATAACTGTTTGACACCTGGGATTAGTAAAATAGTTAAGGGCAGATAATATTATTGATATTATGATTAAAAATAAGTAAATTTTTGATAAATCATTGTTTATGGTACTGACATATCAGTCTTAACAAATATGTTAGGTGGAGAAATAACAGAGGCATCTGGGCTTAGAATTTGTAATGTTTATTTTTAACATATATTTTGTTTCATTAAAATCTTTCACACTAGTTAAAGTTTTTTTTTTTTTTTTATAATATGTGTAGTATATAGCAGCAATTAAGCATACAATTGCAAAAAGATCTGCATCATTTATTTTTATAAACATTTGAATTTGTAGTTTTTTTGTAACTCTCTTCACACCATCCTAAATGTAGACCTTTTGTTTATCCTATTAATCAAGTGTCAATCTCTGTTGTTGAGACTAATCAGTGGCCAGGTGTAAATAAACTTCTGCAATAATCTGCACATTTGCTTTGTAACAAAGATATGCCCAAAAAGTAGATTGGGTTCTACTGATAGATCCCTAAGGACTGACCAAAATATTGTTGATTTACCTCTTTACCAAGTGTAGATTATATGACCTCACCTTTATATAAAGGTGCATATAGTTTTGGAACATGTATATACTGGACCTCAACAGTGATATCAACAAAAAAGTGTTTCACATTATTATATTATTATTCAGATATTGTTGAAAAATACTTGTAAAATCAAATTTCTTTAAGTATAGAACATGATTTCACTAAAAGAAAAATCACAGATCTAATCGATGTGATGTTTTGGAAACCCATTGTACAGTATGTTGTTTAATGAGGTTAACTTCTAGATTCTTAAAGGGACAGTAAAGTCAAAATTAGACATTCATGATTTAGACAGAGCATACAATCTTAAACAGCTTTCCTATTTACTTCTATTATTTAATTTGCTTCCTTCTCTTGTTATCCTGAAAGTTTTATTTAGGTAAGCTAATGAGCAGCAAATAACCTTCTAGCTGCTGATTGGTGGCTGCATATATATACTGATTGTTATGGGTTTACCCATGTGTTCTGTGAGAAACCAATAGTGCATTCCTGCTCTTTTAACAAATGATACCAAGAGAATAATTCAATTTGGTAATAGAAGTAAACTGGAAAGTTGATTAAAATTATATGTTCTACCCAAATCATGAACAAAATATTTTGGGTTTCATGTCCCTTAAAGTCCAAATATATCCATCCTGTTTTGGAATGGTGCGAAAGCTTCCTCTGAAACAATTTTTTAATTAACTGCTCCTGAGAGAGGCTGAACATTATCCAAAATAAGATGAAAATATTGAGAAGTTAGAAGGCGGAAACATTTCACGTTTTTAAAACTGGTGAGAACCTTCTGAATCCAACCTCTGACTAATCCCATATTATGAGGTCACAAGACATTTTTTTCAGTATTTTACTTTCCTTTATGATTTTACACCCCATTGTACAAAAGGAAAAACATAATTTGAAAAGTACATTTTACTAAAGGCAATACAATAATTAATGAAATTATGTTGTCTATTTTTTTCCAATATTTTAATTTTATGGACAATTTAGTTTTATTTTAAAATTCCTTTTAATATAGATGTGAGCATGGGTTTGTGTTACCTATAATAAAATAATCTCTAACACAAAACAATATGCTAGATTTTATTGGCCCATTTATTTTCAGTGTTTTATTTCCCTTTAAATAAATTGATATTCTTTATAAGATCTGCAAATAATATGAGATTGTCAATTGAATCATTTCATTTCCCATAACATATTAGGCTGGCTAGCATTTTAATTACAGGTATTGTGAGATATAGAGTTTGTAAGAGGATCAAACGGCATTTGTAACAAAAAATATATATATTTTGAATTCCACCAAACAAAAACAGTAGAACTTGCCTATTGGCACATTTTGTTCAGGTATGGCATTTAAAAGATAACATTTTGACCCATTACTATTTTCTTACGTTATTTGTGCTATACATTTTGCTGCCACATAACACTAACCAGTAGCTACGCTAAGGCGTAGATTACGAGTGGAGGACAAAATTGTGTTTTTTCGCGAGTGCGATATTTGTGCATAATAAAAAAAACTAATAAATGTAAATACAAATGGAAAATGTTTTAGTATATTTTATTTAAGAATAATAGTAATTGTAAACCACTATTAGTGGGTACATTTATTACCTCTATGGGCAATATAAACCCTTAGGGTGGATTATATTCTAATTTAAAATCATGTTAACAAATTTTCTACAAAATATTGCATTAAGTTCTTTAGGAATTTTTGTAGTTAAACTGAATGCTTATTCTTCACAAGTAAAATCTGCCTGTTTGCATTAATGACAGTTAGTTAAAATACTTTCAAAACTCACTTTTAATCTATTTGTTCCTATATTTTTTAGCTATACAAAATGTTTATTGAATGTTTCTGTAAAAAAGGTTATATTTTAGAAGATGTATTAATGTCAGTTTTATTTTTAAGAAATTATTTTTAAGAAAAGTTATAACACTGGATAATTTAGATAAAATCATATAGATTTTGGGATTATTGGTTCTGCAACTCTTAAAAATTGCACAGTAAACTCATCTATGCAGCACAGAATTCTAAAGATTTTCTTAGCGTAGTAATTATGACACAATTAATAAAGCTAGATAACCTTCTGAACTTATATTCTCTTCCCTTGACATATATTCCATTCATGTGCAATGTCTGTTTCTTCTGATTATAAGCATCATTGTTAATGCATATTAAGATAATGACAAAAACTACAAAGTATTTGTACTCAATTAAATATTTATTCATTTGTGTATGGATTAAACAAAATAAAATGTTAACAGGATCACAATAATTAATACATTGCTCAAATAATATTAAATAATACAAAACAGCAGAAATGTCACACCAATATATATTTTCTGAGAGGGCATTTTTCCAGTGTCTAGATCTCATGCTAATTACAAAGTAATGTCTGGCTATATTCACACCTAAAATACATTTGTAATACCAGTGTTCTCTTAGTGCAGTAAGTACAGTAACTGTGTGTTAAAAAGCATCAAAGGTAGGTGTGAATGTATTACTGTATTTTATACTTAGTGTTGACACTTAAAAGAAGAAAAGCTTCATATTTACAGTCCATTTTTAAGTCTGTAAAGATGAAATGAGGGTGAGTATTAAGAAGATAAAAAATTTAAAAATAAGCAGTATAGTCTTGTAGTTAATAATTTATAATTTGTATCAAAATAATATAATCACTCGACTGTTAACACAATAAGCAATCCTCAAATTGGATTATTTATTGAAATTAAATTTTAACATGTTAGGCATTTAATCAGGGCAACTCAACATTTAGAGTGCCTTACTGCAATTACAGACTCATATTTTTATTTTTTGCGTTCTCATTTCTCAAGGTCATATTATTAATGTCTTTGACCCAGCAACCTTCCGATTTTTTGGAACAAAGCTATAGCTTTAAAAATGTGAAAAGTCCTATGTTGCTATATCTAGTAGTTAATACCAAATTAACATTAAGGTGTACAGCATGCTGTAATGTCTAATGATATTGTGGTGTACAGTTACGTGATTTTTTTTGTACTAGAAAGAATAGTTATGTGTATATTGTAGTTCATGTATACTAGAAAGCATCACCTGTTTTTAACAGTGTTCCATGCTCAAAAATGTCTATTTTATTTCTTATAATAGTATTTTTTTATTTATTTAGGGACAAATCTTTACAGAGTTAATGTATTAAAATTTTCATTAGGGTAACTAAAAGTCTTGTTCCGCTAGATTTTTATAGGTGGTCTGATTAACTTGTATTGTATTGTTAGCGAACTGTTGCTTCTTAATGTCACATCATTTTTTACATTGCAAATGAAAGTGTGTCCAAACCAATATATGTCAACTGTCATTTCAACTTTTTGAAATATAAAATTATGAATGTATTGACACTGGAATAAAAAATAAATATGTTTTGTTACAGCATTTGTCAACTTATTAAACAGTGTTTGTTAACTCTGAATTCCGCGTACAAGTTATTTAGATGACAAGTTTATTCAACACTGCAAAGTACAAAATTATGCATTTTGGAAAAGAAATCCCAATGTTAATTACAGACCCAATGAAGCTTTACTGACTGTAACAAATGAGGAATGGGACTTGGGGATTATTATTTCAAATTATTTTAAATTTTGAAAACAATGTAGTAATGCAGCGAGTAAGTCCAGTAGTATTATTGATTGTACAAGTAGAGGTATTTGTAGCAGAAATAGAAAGGTTATTATGCTACTTTACAGATCACTAGTTAGTTCTCATTTTGAGTATTGTGTGCAGTTCTGGAGGCCATGGCCTGTATTTATCATAGTCTGACGGACCTGATCCGACAGTGCAGATCAGGTCCGCCAGACCTCGCTGAATACGGCGAGCAATACGCTCGCCGTATTCAGCATTGCACCAGCAGCTCACAAGATCTGCTGGTGCAATGCCACCCCCTGCAGACTCGCGGCCAATGGGCCACCAGCAGGGGGGTGTCAATCAACCCGATCGTACTTGATCGGGTTGATTTCCGTCGATGTCTGTCCGCCTGCTCAGAGCAGGCGGACAGGTTATGGAGCAGCGGTCTGTGTGACCGCTGCTTCATAACTGCTGTTTCTGGCGAGCCTGCAGGCAGCTGCGCACTATCATCAGCTTTAACATGCTGTTCTCCTATAATTATTAGACATGTGCATCAGTAAAAAGTATCAGTTTGGAAGATTTGTACTTTAGAGGGTTTATTGTGATGTGGGCTGTGGCAGTTTATGGGTTAATAGAGAAGGGATTAACACTTGAGGTGTAAATAGGGGTGCTATCACTTTAAAACTGAGTAATATGCAAAATAAAACTCAATATAAATTAATATGAAATATGTAGCTGCTGGGCATGATCTAAAATATGGATATAAAATGTGAGATGAATTGCAACATACAAATAGTACTATATGTATATCTTAAAGTCCAATAGATATGTGTGTTTGAGGTCACACAAATACAAAAAATAGGATGCTCTCCTCAGGATAACAGGCCGTCCACTTTAAAACAAATCTAAAAAAGGAGAAGGCGCCAACATAGCGTACTTCAGCGAGGATATACTATAGAACAGATCATAGATCGTATACACTCACATGTGATGAAGCACTATAACGAAGTGCAGACTGGACAGACTGGATCCTCTGAGTTGTCCAGTAAACTCTCCTCTGGTATGTGTAGCAAAGAACTTAGCCGGGACCTCTGAGTTGTCCGGCAAACTCTCCTCCAGAGGCAGAAAAAAACAGGTGTATAGGATAAATTTCAGCTCATTCACAGAGTTGAGGGTGTAAATACCATCCAAAATGTGGAATATCGATTGTAAATTTAAGTATTAATAAAAAATGGCAAGTAACTTAAAACTTAAAAACAATGGTTTAATTAAACACATTAAAAATACAGATGTACACACATTGTAGTTTAAAATATCATGTGCTGCCACTTTAAGCAGTTGACTAAAATGCAATCACCAGTTTTATAATAACCCTGCATGTGGACTTTTCAACAGTGGTATTACAATCTATCAGAAAACACTTTGCACTTTTCTAATTCAGCAGCCTTGATAAAACCCATTACCCTGGCAGTTGTTGACTAGAAAATAGAAGTAAAACAAGGAAAGTCTGGCACTCCTGCCAATGTGTGCAAGCTGAGGGGCACTGTACTCACCCCAACAATATCAGAAAAGTCCAAAATAGCAGAACTCCAAGTATCAAAAAGACTTTATTTCAACAGAGCAACAGACAAAAAAATCCACAACATTTCAGCCAGCAGACTTTAATAATGTGGTATACAGCATACATACAGCCTACATCCTTTATACCCAACAAAGGGAGGGGCTAATAGTAACACACAGGTAACCTTCATCAAGTATTTTACTACATACAAATGTTAAATCAGGTATACTGTTACCCTTGGGTAAGGCTGTATATTTAAAAGAGTATATATATTTCATATTGCATTACACACTATACTCAAAATATTTACGTAAAAATAAAAGCATCACTAGTAGTACCGGTAAAACCAAGAGCTCTCTAAGTAAACATTTGCATATGTGCTATATACAGACATTTGATAGAAAAAAATGTATATATTTTAAACTTATGTTTCACCCTTATCAGAAATTCCAATTGATTTCTTTGTTCATACCCAAAGGGTTTAGACTTTGCAACCTATATATCCAGAATGCCTCCCTGGCTTTGAAGAGTCTCTTCCTATCACCCCCTCTCCTTGGTCTTTTAACATGGTCTATGATTTGGAACCTGAGTTGAGATATACTATGTCCAAATTCAACAAAGTGATTTAATACTGGTGCATTTTTATCACCAGTCCTAATATTAGACTTGTGTTCATTTATACGGTCTCTAATCCTGCGAGTGGACAGAACAGGGGCATTTGATAAGATAGATACAAAGTCTATGTTGCAGGTATAATATCCTTTTATTTTAAAAGCCAATATCAACCCTCACTATATTATCCCTAATGTTTTTGCTTCTTTTATAGGCAGACATGGGTACAGTCTTAAATTTTTCTACTTGTGGATTTAAATCCTTAATGATGCTCCAATGTCTACGAATAATATTTGAGATCTTCTGACTAAGGGGATTATATGATGTTGCAAAGATTTTTGTCTACTTTCAATAAAGATTCACTAGGAATGTCCAGTACTTACATGATTTGTTTGTTAACTAGGGACTTAGGGTAACCTCTCTCCAAAGATTAGTTACCCATTTCATCAATACGTTTATCGGGCAATACTCTATTTGTTACAATCTTTTTAACTCTCAGCAACTGACGTTTGAGGAGACTCTTCACTAATGAGGGTGGGAAGGCACTTTCGTATCTGAGCAAATTATTCCTGTCACTCTCTTTCCTGAAAAGATCTGTCTCCAATATTCTCCGCTTCTTTATAACTGTGGTGTCTAGGAAGTCTTTTTTCTCTTCACTATAGATTAACTTAAATTTAATAAATCTGGTACTTAAATTTAAATCCTCCACAAAATCACATAGTGAGTAAATGTCACCCCCCAATACGCAAAATACATCATCTATATAGAGATATCAACATATACCATATTTCAAAAATAACTCATGAGTGTAAATGTAGCTCTCCTCATAGATGTTCATGAAGATGTTGGCGTATGTGGGGGCAACATTTGACCCCATGGTGGTTCCTTGACACTGAAGGTAATATCTGTCCTGAAAAAGAAAATAGTTGCAATGAAGGATCAATCCAAAACTACCTGTCAGACACATTACAAAACTGGAACAAAATTCATAAGTTAATATAAAATGAATACACTTTTTGATATTTGTATTTAACCCACATATTCAGAGCTACAATTAGCTAATTATTATTATTATTATTATTTTTATTTTTTCATGTCAAAGTTCTATGATGTCAATTAAAATACTTTATGCAAAGCATAAAAGTACGCTTGTCGTGGGTAGATTTAATATAGCTGTAAACTGTAAACATAAACAATTGAATGACTTAGATTATTTTAGCATATATATATATATATATATATATATATATATATATACATATGCACATACATGTGATATGATGTCTACAATCTGCTTATGGTGCCATAATAGGGGTAAAGCTTTGGTTCATAGAATGTAAAAACCATGGTTATTTTTTTTAATGGAACCAAGAAAATGCCTGTATAAATGAAGAATGTGTATATATAAAGCAGAATGTTTATAGATCATATATATATTGCATTATTAAACTTATTGTTTGCAATGGGAGAAAGGGATCAGTATTTGTATTGTGCCATATATTTTTGACCCATTTTGACAAAACAGCCTTTCATACTTGGTATAAAAATAGATTTGATTTTAACATAGTTAAATATGTCTAGTGCTGTTTAGTGCTAGTTGTATCACTATATTTTTGCATGGTGTATAAATAAATTCTTTTTTGTAAAATCAGGAAGTTTGTACAAATTATTGTACATTTTCCATGTACTCTAAAATAGAACAATTACTGTGCAGTTAGTTAAGCAGGTCTTTTCATGAAAAGCTTGCAAATGATTTTAGAATTATTAACCTATCCACCTTAATGTGAAGTCCAGATAATATACATAACACAAAGTTGCAAAGTTTCTTCTGTATTACAATACAAATAAGACACTGTGCAAAACATATTTACTCAGTATATACTAAATGTAAATACAGTGCATTGCCACAATTTTAGTACATTATGCAGTACACACTTAAAGACAGCAGAGGTCACTCAAGTGCCTTTTCACGACTCTTGTTATGGACATAACTGCATGATATACTGTAGTTGCATTCAGTTTTATCTCTGGGAGCGAAGAGCATTGCTTAAAATGGAATACTAACCAATGAGAGAATGCACTGTGTTTTTATAGAGGGTCTGAGAGGAGATACAAATGGCAAGATTAAGCTAAGGGCCTCATTAACTCCTCGATTGCTTGCAGGAAATATAGCATTTTTTTATGGTCTTTTTGGTGTCCCAGTAGTTGTAAAGCAAGTAAACCAAGCAAAATGCATCTTTAAAGTATCACATACAGAAATTGTATCAAGGGTTCATTTTTTTTTATCTTTCGAAAAATTCAGTTGTAAAATGTGCCATAGTTAAAGGGACGTGAAACCCAAACTTTTTATTTTATTATTCTGATAGTGAATACAATTTTAAACAACTGTCCAATTTACTTTTATTATTTAATTTGCTTCCTTATCTTTATCTAGGTAAGCTCAGGAGCAGCAAAGAACCTAGGTTCTAGCTGCTGATTGGTGGCTGCATATGTATACCGATTGTCATTAACCAGTAGTGCATTGCTGCTCAGGAAACAAAGCATACCAAGAATACTAAGAAAAATTGATAATAGGAGTAAATTCAAAAATTATTAAAATGGCATGCTCTATCTTAATCATTAAAGAAAAAATTGGGTTTCATATCCCTTTAATGAAAAAACAAACAAAGTTAAAGAATCTAGAATTTCCAACAGTTACTTTAAAACATTTCTAAAATCTTCTCCTGTTCAATCATGCTTGCTCATACATTATTGTTTAGCATATAAGATGCACCTCTGTATAAGAGCTGACATTTTTTTAGAAAATATTTAGCTAACAATATGGGTGAGAGGTTTCTCAAATTTATAAACACATAGGCAAAAGTCATGTCACAAATATATAGACAAATGTTATATTTGTTAAACTCAACTGTCCAAGCTTTGCTTCAAGCAAAGTGTTTATTTTATTTACTGAGTATCCAAATATTGACCAAAGAATTGGAGAATAAAATAAATAAATAATAATATTAAAAAAAAATATCTGCTCACCCTCTCTCATGCAGACATAAACTGGATGTGGCATACTGTAGACCTACTTGCCATCTCACCCTGTTCTCATGCATGCAACCTGAAAGCTATACATCATCACTCTATAATCACTTTTGCTTCGTGTCTTTATGATATGAAGGTTATTTTACTCTGCATATTAGATGAACTAATTTATCAGTGCTTTCCATAAAAAAGCAAATTTTTATCTATGATATACAATACATTATATAATCATTTTTCTTATAAAAACATTTCATAATGTGATGTCATTTTTTACTCACAATTTTTTTATGTTTATATTTGACTATCAGAAAATCTAATTTTAAGTGAAAAGTATAATAATGAATAAGTCTTTCTTAAATATTGAGATGGACTGAAAAAATTATTTTACTCCAGCATCTACATTTTTTTTGCTATAAACAATTAATGAATGTATTTTAAAATAAACCATCTCAAATTATTAGTGAAGAGCCAAAACGTTTATTTTGTAAAAACTTTGGACTATATGAACCCCCTTAGCATGTAAGCCTAAGAGCCCAGCTGTTTGTAGATCACCTTCTTTAGAGCCGACTACAACAGTGCGACTTTAGGCAGGGCCCTCTGCCCGTTTGATCCCTATAAATGTTTCCTTGTATTCCGTCTATGTTTATAGCTCTGCGGAATCTGTTGGCCCTCTACAAATAACCGATAATAATAATAAATAATAATATTCTAATCGAAAAAAGCATCACGTAATTTATCTACCCATATTCCCACATCATTTTAATTGTGAAATTTAAAAAAATAAATAAAAAATGGCAATCTCTTTGTGAGGCAATTGACAGTGCCAATTATATGTGTGCCATATATATGTTTATATGTTACCGTGCCAAATATAAATGTTGAATATATATATATATATATATATATATATATATATATATATACTGTATGTGTGTGTGTGTGTTTTCATGTTTTAGTGAAGCAAATACAAATAAAAGCATTTTTATAATATTTTTATGAAATACAAGGTAACAAATGATAATTCATAACAACAATATTAAATAATGACTATATCAATATCAGTCTTAAAAATTTAAGCTAACTGGTGATATATTTTTAAAGCAAATGTTTCTTCCCCCCAAAAAAGTAAAACCTTTTTATTTGCAAAAGGCATTTTTTATTTTCCAACTAAATACTTTTCAGAATATAACTGTTTGACACCTGGGATTAGTAAAATAGTTAAGGGCAGATAATATTATTGATATTATGATTAAAAATAAGTAAATTTTTGATAAATCATTGTTTATGGTACTGACATATCAGTCTTAACAAATATGTTAGGTGGAGAAATAACAGAGGCATCTGGGCTTAGAATTTGTAATGTTTATTTTTAACATATATTTTGTTTCATTAAAATCTTTCACACTAGTTAAAGTTTTTTTTTTTTTTTATAATATGTGTAGTATATAGCAGCAATTAAGCATACAATTGCAAAAAGATCTGCATCATTTATTTTTATAAACATTTGAATTTGTAGTTTTTTTGTAACTCTCTTCACACCATCCTAAATGTAGACCTTTTGTTTATCCTATTAATCAAGTGTCAATCTCTGTTGTTGAGACTAATCAGTGGCCAGGTGTAAATAAACTTCTGCAATAATCTGCACATTTGCTTTGTAACAAAGATATGCCCAAAAAGTAGATTGGGTTCTACTGATAGATCCCTAAGGACTGACCAAAATATTGTTGATTTACCTCTTTACCAAGTGTAGATTATATGACCTCACCTTTATATAAAGGTGCATATAGTTTTGGAACATGTATATACTGGACCTCAACAGTGATATCAACAAAAAAGTGTTTCACATTATTATATTATTATTCAGATATTGTTGAAAAATACTTGTAAAATCAAATTTCTTTAAGTATAGAACATGATTTCACTAAAAGAAAAATCACAGATCTAATCGATGTGATGTTTTGGAAACCCATTGTACAGTATGTTGTTTAATGAGGTTAACTTCTAGATTCTTAAAGGGACAGTAAAGTCAAAATTAGACATTCATGATTTAGACAGAGCATACAATCTTAAACAGCTTTCCTATTTACTTCTATTATTTAATTTGCTTCCTTCTCTTGTTATCCTGAAAGTTTTATTTAGGTAAGCTAATGAGCAGCAAATAACCTTCTAGCTGCTGATTGGTGGCTGCATATATATACTGATTGTTATGGGTTTACCCATGTGTTCTGTGAGAAACCAATAGTGCATTCCTGCTCTTTTAACAAATGATACCAAGAGAATAATTCAATTTGGTAATAGAAGTAAACTGGAAAGTTGATTAAAATTATATGTTCTACCCAAATCATGAACAAAATATTTTGGGTTTCATGTCCCTTAAAGTCCAAATATATCCATCCTGTTTTGGAATGGTGCGAAAGCTTCCTCTGAAACAATTTTTTAATTAACTGCTCCTGAGAGAGGCTGAACATTATCCAAAATAAGATGAAAATATTGAGAAGTTAGAAGGCGGAAACATTTCACGTTTTTAAAACTGGTGAGAACCTTCTGAATCCAACCTCTGACTAATCCCATATTATGAGGTCACAAGACATTTTTTTCAGTATTTTACTTTCCTTTATGATTTTACACCCCATTGTACAAAAGGAAAAACATAATTTGAAAAGTACATTTTACTAAAGGCAATACAATAATTAATGAAATTATGTTGTCTATTTTTTTCCAATATTTTAATTTTATGGACAATTTAGTTTTATTTTAAAATTCCTTTTAATATAGATGTGAGCATGGGTTTGTGTTACCTATAATAAAATAATCTCTAACACAAAACAATATGCTAGATTTTATTGGCCCATTTATTTTCAGTGTTTTATTTCCCTTTAAATAAATTGATATTCTTTATAAGATCTGCAAATAATATGAGATTGTCAATTGAATCATTTCATTTCCCATAACATATTAGGCTGGCTAGCATTTTAATTACAGGTATTGTGAGATATAGAGTTTGTAAGAGGATCAAACGGCATTTGTAACAAAAAATATATATATTTTGAATTCCACCAAACAAAAACAGTAGAACTTGCCTATTGGCACATTTTGTTCAGGTATGGCATTTAAAAGATAACATTTTGACCCATTACTATTTTCTTACGTTATTTGTGCTATACATTTTGCTGCCACATAACACTAACCAGTAGCTACGCTAAGGCGTAGATTACGAGTGGAGGACAAAATTGTGTTTTTTCGCGAGTGCGATATTTGTGCATAATAAAAAAAACTAATAAATGTAAATACAAATGGAAAATGTTTTAGTATATTTTATTTAAGAATAATAGTAATTGTAAACCACTATTAGTGGGTACATTTATTACCTCTATGGGCAATATAAACCCTTAGGGTGGATTATATTCTAATTTAAAATCATGTTAACAAATTTTCTACAAAATATTGCATTAAGTTCTTTAGGAATTTTTGTAGTTAAACTGAATGCTTATTCTTCACAAGTAAAATCTGCCTGTTTGCATTAATGACAGTTAGTTAAAATACTTTCAAAACTCACTTTTAATCTATTTGTTCCTATATTTTTTAGCTATACAAAATGTTTATTGAATGTTTCTGTAAAAAAGGTTATATTTTAGAAGATGTATTAATGTCAGTTTTATTTTTAAGAAATTATTTTTAAGAAAAGTTATAACACTGGATAATTTAGATAAAATCATATAGATTTTGGGATTATTGGTTCTGCAACTCTTAAAAATTGCACAGTAAACTCATCTATGCAGCACAGAATTCTAAAGATTTTCTTAGCGTAGTAATTATGACACAATTAATAAAGCTAGATAACCTTCTGAACTTATATTCTCTTCCCTTGACATATATTCCATTCATGTGCAATGTCTGTTTCTTCTGATTATAAGCATCATTGTTAATGCATATTAAGATAATGACAAAAACTACAAAGTATTTGTACTCAATTAAATATTTATTCATTTGTGTATGGATTAAACAAAATAAAATGTTAACAGGATCACAATAATTAATACATTGCTCAAATAATATTAAATAATACAAAACAGCAGAAATGTCACACCAATATATATTTTCTGAGAGGGCATTTTTCCAGTGTCTAGATCTCATGCTAATTACAAAGTAATGTCTGGCTATATTCACACCTAAAATACATTTGTAATACCAGTGTTCTCTTAGTGCAGTAAGTACAGTAACTGTGTGTTAAAAAGCATCAAAGGTAGGTGTGAATGTATTACTGTATTTTATACTTAGTGTTGACACTTAAAAGAAGAAAAGCTTCATATTTACAGTCCATTTTTAAGTCTGTAAAGATGAAATGAGGGTGAGTATTAAGAAGATAAAAAATTTAAAAATAAGCAGTATAGTCTTGTAGTTAATAATTTATAATTTGTATCAAAATAATATAATCACTCGACTGTTAACACAATAAGCAATCCTCAAATTGGATTATTTATTGAAATTAAATTTTAACATGTTAGGCATTTAATCAGGGCAACTCAACATTTAGAGTGCCTTACTGCAATTACAGACTCATATTTTTATTTTTTGCGTTCTCATTTCTCAAGGTCATATTATTAATGTCTTTGACCCAGCAACCTTCCGATTTTTTGGAACAAAGCTATAGCTTTAAAAATGTGAAAAGTCCTATGTTGCTATATCTAGTAGTTAATACCAAATTAACATTAAGGTGTACAGCATGCTGTAATGTCTAATGATATTGTGGTGTACAGTTACGTGATTTTTTTTGTACTAGAAAGAATAGTTATGTGTATATTGTAGTTCATGTATACTAGAAAGCATCACCTGTTTTTAACAGTGTTCCATGCTCAAAAATGTCTATTTTATTTCTTATAATAGTATTTTTTTATTTATTTAGGGACAAATCTTTACAGAGTTAATGTATTAAAATTTTCATTAGGGTAACTAAAAGTCTTGTTCCGCTAGATTTTTATAGGTGGTCTGATTAACTTGTATTGTATTGTTAGCGAACTGTTGCTTCTTAATGTCACATCATTTTTTACATTGCAAATGAAAGTGTGTCCAAACCAATATATGTCAACTGTCATTTCAACTTTTTGAAATATAAAATTATGAATGTATTGACACTGGAATAAAAAATAAATATGTTTTGTTACAGCATTTGTCAACTTATTAAACAGTGTTTGTTAACTCTGAATTCCGCGTACAAGTTATTTAGATGACAAGTTTATTCAACACTGCAAAGTACAAAATTATGCATTTTGGAAAAGAAATCCCAATGTTAATTACAGACCCAATGAAGCTTTACTGACTGTAACAAATGAGGAATGGGACTTGGGGATTATTATTTCAAATTATTTTAAATTTTGAAAACAATGTAGTAATGCAGCGAGTAAGTCCAGTAGTATTATTGATTGTACAAGTAGAGGTATTTGTAGCAGAAATAGAAAGGTTATTATGCTACTTTACAGATCACTAGTTAGTTCTCATTTTGAGTATTGTGTGCAGTTCTGGAGGCCATGGCCTGTATTTATCATAGTCTGACGGACCTGATCCGACAGTGCAGATCAGGTCCGCCAGACCTCGCTGAATACGGCGAGCAATACGCTCGCCGTATTCAGCATTGCACCAGCAGCTCACAAGATCTGCTGGTGCAATGCCACCCCCTGCAGACTCGCGGCCAATGGGCCACCAGCAGGGGGGTGTCAATCAACCCGATCGTACTTGATCGGGTTGATTTCCGTCGATGTCTGTCCGCCTGCTCAGAGCAGGCGGACAGGTTATGGAGCAGCGGTCTGTGTGACCGCTGCTTCATAACTGCTGTTTCTGGCGAGCCTGCAGGCAGCTGCGCACTATCATCAGCTTTAACATGCTGTTCTCCTATAATTATTAGACATGTGCATCAGTAAAAAGTATCAGTTTGGAAGATTTGTACTTTAGAGGGTTTATTGTGATGTGGGCTGTGGCAGTTTATGGGTTAATAGAGAAGGGATTAACACTTGAGGTGTAAATAGGGGTGCTATCACTTTAAAACTGAGTAATATGCAAAATAAAACTCAATATAAATTAATATGAAATATGTAGCTGCTGGGCATGATCTAAAATATGGATATAAAATGTGAGATGAATTGCAACATACAAATAGTACTATATGTATATCTTAAAGTCCAATAGATATGTGTGTTTGAGGTCACACAAATACAAAAAATAGGATGCTCTCCTCAGGATAACAGGCCGTCCACTTTAAAACAAATCTAAAAAAGGAGAAGGCGCCAACATAGCGTACTTCAGCGAGGATATACTATAGAACAGATCATAGATCGTATACACTCACATGTGATGAAGCACTATAACGAAGTGCAGACTGGACAGACTGGATCCTCTGAGTTGTCCAGTAAACTCTCCTCTGGTATGTGTAGCAAAGAACTTAGCCGGGACCTCTGAGTTGTCCGGCAAACTCTCCTCCAGAGGCAGAAAAAAACAGGTGTATAGGATAAATTTCAGCTCATTCACAGAGTTGAGGGTGTAAATACCATCCAAAATGTGGAATATCGATTGTAAATTTAAGTATTAATAAAAAATGGCAAGTAACTTAAAACTTAAAAACAATGGTTTAATTAAACACATTAAAAATACAGATGTACACACATTGTAGTTTAAAATATCATGTGCTGCCACTTTAAGCAGTTGACTAAAATGCAATCACCAGTTTTATAATAACCCTGCATGTGGACTTTTCAACAGTGGTATTACAATCTATCAGAAAACACTTTGCACTTTTCTAATTCAGCAGCCTTGATAAAACCCATTACCCTGGCAGTTGTTGACTAGAAAATAGAAGTAAAACAAGGAAAGTCTGGCACTCCTGCCAATGTGTGCAAGCTGAGGGGCACTGTACTCACCCCAACAATATCAGAAAAGTCCAAAATAGCAGAACTCCAAGTATCAAAAAGACTTTATTTCAACAGAGCAACAGACAAAAAAATCCACAACATTTCAGCCAGCAGACTTTAATAATGTGGTATACAGCATACATACAGCCTACATCCTTTATACCCAACAAAGGGAGGGGCTAATAGTAACACACAGGTAACCTTCATCAAGTATTTTACTACATACAAATGTTAAATCAGGTATACTGTTACCCTTGGGTAAGGCTGTATATTTAAAAGAGTATATATATTTCATATTGCATTACACACTATACTCAAAATATTTACGTAAAAATAAAAGCATCACTAGTAGTACCGGTAAAACCAAGAGCTCTCTAAGTAAACATTTGCATATGTGCTATATACAGACATTTGATAGAAAAAAATGTATATATTTTAAACTTATGTTTCACCCTTATCAGAAATTCCAATTGATTTCTTTGTTCATACCCAAAGGGTTTAGACTTTGCAACCTATATATCCAGAATGCCTCCCTGGCTTTGAAGAGTCTCTTCCTATCACCCCCTCTCCTTGGTCTTTTAACATGGTCTATGATTTGGAACCTGAGTTGAGATATACTATGTCCAAATTCAACAAAGTGATTTAATACTGGTGCATTTTTATCACCAGTCCTAATATTAGACTTGTGTTCATTTATACGGTCTCTAATCCTGCGAGTGGACAGAACAGGGGCATTTGATAAGATAGATACAAAGTCTATGTTGCAGGTATAATATCCTTTTATTTTAAAAGCCAATATCAACCCTCACTATATTATCCCTAATGTTTTTGCTTCTTTTATAGGCAGACATGGGTACAGTCTTAAATTTTTCTACTTGTGGATTTAAATCCTTAATGATGCTCCAATGTCTACGAATAATATTTGAGATCTTCTGACTAAGGGGATTATATGATGTTGCAAAGATTTTTGTCTACTTTCAATAAAGATTCACTAGGAATGTCCAGTACTTACATGATTTGTTTGTTAACTAGGGACTTAGGGTAACCTCTCTCCAAAGATTAGTTACCCATTTCATCAATACGTTTATCGGGCAATACTCTATTTGTTACAATCTTTTTAACTCTCAGCAACTGACGTTTGAGGAGACTCTTCACTAATGAGGGTGGGAAGGCACTTTCGTATCTGAGCAAATTATTCCTGTCACTCTCTTTCCTGAAAAGATCTGTCTCCAATATTCTCCGCTTCTTTATAACTGTGGTGTCTAGGAAGTCTTTTTTCTCTTCACTATAGATTAACTTAAATTTAATAAATCTGGTACTTAAATTTAAATCCTCCACAAAATCACATAGTGAGTAAATGTCACCCCCCAATACGCAAAATACATCATCTATATAGAGATATCAACATATACCATATTTCAAAAATAACTCATGAGTGTAAATGTAGCTCTCCTCATAGATGTTCATGAAGATGTTGGCGTATGTGGGGGCAACATTTGACCCCATGGTGGTTCCTTGACACTGAAGGTAATATCTGTCCTGAAAAAGAAAATAGTTGCAATGAAGGATCAATTGTAATAATTGCAAGACAAAGTCAGTTTGAAACTCTGTGAACATCCCACTACTAAACAATGCATTTCTAACTGCATCCATCCCACTTGTATGGGTAATGGAAGTGTATAGGCTATTTACTTCTAAAAAGTGAATAGTATGAATTTTTCCCTTTGTAAATCCAAATCATTGATCTTAGTAAAAAATGTGCCTGTATCTTTTAAATAGGACTCAGATCGTGTAACCAGTGGACTCAGTAATTTATCCAGATATATAGAAACCTTACTCAGAATTGAATTCAAAGAGAAAACAAGTGAAAGACACTTGCAAAAGAGTGTTCTTGTTAGCACTCACAACACTACTTAATATGTTAGGTAGATGAAAAAAAAAATAAGTCTGGCCTCAGAAAAAGGGAGATGTTTAAAACATAACTTTTAATAGTTAAATAAAAAAACACACACACACACACACACACACACACACATATATATATATATATATATATATATATATATATATATATATATATATATATATATATAATTATATATATAATATATTAAATAAAAAAAATATATAATATATATAATATATTAAAACCACAATATGGACAAGATGTTAGGCTCCTGGGATACTCCTCTATCAGACCGGACTCGGCCAGTAGTCTTGTTATCCCAGCGTCGAGCCGGAAATATAGGGAATATCCCAGAGCAGAGAATATCAGGAAAATGAGGAGAGCGGCACTCACCACAGACTGGACAGCACAGGGCAAATTAGGCAGACAGATAATGGCAACAGAGAAACAGTCCAGCAGATTAGGGGTTAACCAGTAAGCGTAGTGGGACAGGCAGGGTTCAGGCAACAAGGTATCAGTCCAGCAGATTAGGGGTTAACCAGTTAGCGTAGTGAGACAGGCAGGGTTCAGGCAACAAGGTATTAGTCCAGCAGATTAGGGGTTAACATGTTAGCGTAATAAGACAGGCAGGGTTCAGGCAACAAGGTATCAGTCCAGCAGATTAGGGGTTAATATGTTAGCGTAATAAAACAGGCAGGGTTCAGGCAACAAGGTATTAGTCCAGCAGATTAGGGGTTAACATGTTAGCGTAATAAGACAGGCAGGGTTCAGGCAACAAGGTATCAGTCCAGCAGATTAGGGATTAACCAGTTAGCGTAGTGAGACAGGCAGGGTTCAGACAACAAGGTATCAGTCCAGAAGATTAGGGGTTAACCAGTTAGCGTAATGAGACAGGCAGGGTTCAGGCAACAAGGTATCAGTCCAGCAGATTAGGGGTTAACCAGTTAGCGTAGTGAGACAGGCAGGGTTCAGGCAACAATGTATCAGTCCAGCAGATTAGGGGTTAGCCAGTTAGCATAATGAGACAGGCAGGGTTCAGGCAACAAGGTATCAGTCCAGCAGATTAGGGGTTAACCAATTAACGATCTGTCACTCTCAGGAGCACAAGAAACGAGCACCTATACTTGGGCAGTGACAGATGGTTCACTGCCCGCTTACATACCTGTGAATGGCGCCAAGTAACCGGCCGGCATCAGGAGCATGCGGTGATGATGTCGGCGCCGCACGCATCCTGAGTCGACACAGCCCTAAGCAACGAGCATGGAGAGGATGCCGCGCCCCTAGCAACGGCGCAGTGTGACACAAGAAGATGCAATATAGTCAAAATATAGACACCGTATGGGAAATCATTAATGGAAGTATGGGAGGGCCCCCCTATCTCCTTTTTTGTTCCACCTACCTACCTTCTCCGCCCCTCCTCCACCCTATTGCCCCTCCCATATCTTGTGCCCCTTTCACATGCTGTGCCCCTTCCACATCCTGTTTTAATTGCCATATAAAGAGCATCTCTGCTTTTTAACAAAAGATACAAAAGAAATGATAAGAGAAGTAAATTAGAAAGTTGTTTAAAATTACATAATCTATATCATGAAAGAAAAAAAAGATGGGTGTCCTATCCCTTTAAAGGTTTTTTTCTAGTTGATAGAACCCTCAGAACTGTCAAGATTGCTTTAAGTGCTAGCAATGCAGAAAAATAATTGCATAACATGAATCCAGGGTTCAGATAAATGCTTAGAGCACAAATCAGCATTTTTACTCTGTTGACACAGAACATATAAATTCAATACCAGTGAACACAAAGAATAGATGTCATTCCATGCACATTTGAATTTTCAACTCCCCAACAACACAGAAACCCTATAGATGTGCATTGAAATAAATGTGTTATTCACCCTAATTTCATATAAATTATTCCAAAAAAAAGAAAAATACACATAAAATCCACCTGCGAGAGTCCCTGTGCATGGTCTAGGACAGCGTTCTTCAAACTATGGGTCGGGACCCATTACTGGGTCGCAACACCATGATTACTGGGTCACGATTTGTGTGTGTATTGTAGGAGATTGTGTGGTGTGTTTGTGTGTTGTATGCAAGTGTGTGGTGCATGTGTGTTGTATGAGTGTGCGTGGTGTTTGTGTTGTATGAGAGTATGTGTACTGTGTGTGTATGTGTGTGTGTAGTATAAGAGTATGTGTTGTCTGAGTGTGTGTGTATTGTATGAGAGAGTGTGTGTGTTGTATGAGAGTATGTATGTGTGTGTTGTATGAGAGAGTGTGTGTGTGTTGTATGAGAAAGTGTGTGTGTGTTGTATGAAAGAGAGTGTTTGTGTGTGTTGTATGAGAGTGTGTGTGTGTTGTATGTGTGTGTGTGTGTTGTATGAGAGAGTGTGTGTGTTGTATGAGTGTGTGTTGTATGAGAGAGTGTGTGAGTGTGTGTTTTGTATGAGAGTGTGTGTGTTTTATATGAGTGTGTGTGTGTTTTGTATGAGAGAGTGTGTGTGTGTTTTGTATGAGTGTGTGTGTGTGTGTTGTATGAGAGAGTGTGTGTGTTGTATGAGAGTGTGTGTGTGTTGTATGAGAGAGTGTGTGTGTTGTATGAGAGAGTGTGTGTGTGTTGTATGAGAGTGTGTGTGTGTTGTATCAGTGTGTGTGTGTGTTGTATGAGAGAGTGTGTGTGTCTGTGTTTTGTATGAGAGTGTGTGTGTTTTGCATGAGAGTGTTTGTGTGTTTTGTATGAGAGAGTGTGTGTGTGTTTTGTATGAGAGAGTGTGCGTGTAAAAGATAGATAATCCCTGTTTTGTATGAGAGTGTGTGTGTGTGTTGCATGAGAGTGTGTGTGTGTTGCATGAGAGAGTGTGTGTGTTGTATGAGAGAGTGTGTGTGTTGTATGAGAGAGTGTGTGTGTGTGTTGTATGAGTGTGTGTTGTATGAGAGATTGTGTGCGTGTGTTATGTATAAGAGTATGTGTGTGTTTTATATGAGAAAGTGTGTGTGTGTTTTGTATGAGAGAGTGTGTGTGTTTTGTATGAGTGTGTGTGTGTTGTATGAGAGAGTGTGTGTGTTGTATGAGAGTGTGTGTGTGTTGTATGAGAGAGTGTGTGTGTTGTATGAGAGTGTGTGTGTGTGTTCTATGAGAGTGTTTGTGTGTTGTATAAGAGAGTGTGTGCGTCTGTGTTTTGTATGAGAGTGTGTGTGTGTTTTGTATGAGAGAGTGTGTGTGTGTTTTGTATGAGAGTGTGTGTGTTTTGTATGAGAGAGTGTGTGTGTAAAAGATAGATAATCCCTTTATTTACAATTCCCCAGTTTTTCATAACCAACACTGTTATGGAAATATACTTTTTACCTCTGTAATTACCTTGTATCTAAGCCTCTGCAGACTGCCCCCTTATTTCAGTTCTTCTGACAGACTTGCATCTCAGGCAATTAATGCTGACTTAAATAACTCCACGTGCATGAGCACAATGTTATTTATATGAAACATATGAACTAACGCCCTCTAGCTGTGAAACATTGTCAAATGTGTTCAGATAAGAGGCAGTTTTAGAGGGCTTATAAATTAGCATGTGAGCCTACCTAGGCTTAGCTTTCAACAAAGAATGCCAAGAGAACCAAGCAAACTTGATGATAAAAAGTAAATTATAAAGTTATTTTAAATGACATGTCCTATCTGAATCATGAAAGTTTAATTTGGACTTTGCTATCCCTTTAGTTGTTTCTGCTGATTTTTCTTAAACTTGCTATTCGGGATAAATGACAATCACCTTTAGAAGGATGTGTGGCAAGAGTCAGACTGTTGAGACAGAATTATAATGGGAAAGGCAATTAGAGATTCCATGCAGATCTGATATATATTTATTCTTAGCCAAAGCAGAAACGTTCATAGCTGAGAGCTAATCTATTTTCAATCTCCTGTAATAGAGGCTTTTTTTGTTGTAAATGCTCACACAAAAAGAGCATAGCATTTATATCTAGTATATAAAATAGCTGAACAAATATACGTAGGAAGTTTACTGTGTGGCAGAAAACACTGTCAATTAAAAGACTTGAATGAAATTCAACATCTAATTCTGTTTACTTTCCATAGAAAATGTTAGTTAGTGATTTATTTTTAGTGTGGTTTATGTATAGGAAATAAAGAGTTAACACCAGGGGCCCCATCCAATATGCAGCGTCGCCCGCAAAAGCCGGCGACACCGTTTTTTGCACGGGTTTGGTATCTTATATACAGCGCCGCATATAAATGCGGCACGTATATTTCACCCGGCGGACGTAGTTTTCCCCCCATAGACTAACATATAAAACCCGCGCAATTTGGTATCCAATATCCAGCGCAAGGCGAAATAAGGTAGGAAAGATCCGATTGGTTGATTTAATCAGCCAATCAGATTGAACTTCAATCCGATTGGCTGATTGGATCAGCCAATAGAATGCAACGTCAATTCTATTGGCTGATCCAATCAACCAATTGGATTGAAGTTCAATCCGATTGGCTGATTAAATCAATCAATCAGATTTTTCCTACCTTAATTCCGATTGGCTGATAGAATCCTATCAGCCAATTGGAATTCGAGGGACGCCATCTTGGATGACGTCATTTAAAGGACCAGCCATTTGTCGGGTAGTCGTCGGCCGAGATGGATGTTCCGTGCCGGAGGTCTTCAAGATGGAGCCGCTCATCGCTGGAAGGATGAAGATAGAAGATGCCGCTTGGATGAAGACTTCTGCTGGATGGAGGACCTCTTCTGCCCCGATCGGATGAAGACTTCTGCCCGGCTGGAGGACCACTTGTGCCTGGATCAGATGAAGAGTTCAGCCCGGCTGGGTGAAGACGGCTCAAGGTAGGGTGATCTTCAATGGGGTAGTGTTAGGTTTATTTAAGGGGGGATAGGGTGAGTTTTAGAGTAGGGGTGTGTGGGTGGTGGGTTGTAATGTTGGGGGGGTATTGTATTTCTTTTTTTTACAGGTAAAAGAGCTGATTACTTTGGGGCAATGCCCCGCAAAAAGCCCTTTTAAGGGATGGTAAAAGAGCTGGTTACTTTGGGGCAATACCCTGCAAAAACATAATTTATGCTTACCTGATAAATTTATTTCTCTTGTAGTGTAGCCAGTTCACGGATCATCCATTACTTGTGGGATATTCTCCTTCCCAACAGGAAGTTGCAAGATTATCACCCACAGCAGAGCTGCTATATAGCTCCTCCCCTCACTGCCATATCCATTCATTCAACCGAAACAAGCCGAGAAAGGAGAAACCATAGGGTGCAGTGGTGACTGTAGTTTAATTAAAATTTAGACCTGCCTTAAAAGGACAGGGCGGGCCGTGGACTGGATACACTACAAGAGAAATAAATTTATCAGGTAAGCATAAATTATGTTTTATCTTGTTAAGTGTATGCAGTCCATGGATCATCCATTACTTGTGGGATACCAATACCAAAAATAAAGTACACGGATGATGGGAGGGACAAGGCAGGAACTTAAACGGAAGGAACCACTGCCTGTAGAACATTTCTCCCAAAAACAGCCTACGAAGAAGCAAAAGTATCAAATTTGGAAAATTTGGAAAAGGTATGAAGCGAAGACCAAGTCGCAGCCTTGCAAATCTGTTCAACAGAAGCCTCATTTTTAAAGGCCCAGGTGGAAGCCACAGCTCTAGTAGAATGAGCTGTAATCCTTTCAGGGGGCTGCTGTCCAGCAGTCTCATAGGCTAAATGGATTATACTCCGAAGCCAAAAAGAAAGAGAGGTTGCCGAGGCCTTTTGACCTCTCCTCTGTCCAGAGTAAACAACAAACAGGTTAGATGTTTGACGAAAATCTTTAGTAGCTTGTAAGTAAAACTTCAAGGCACGGACTATGTCTAGATTATGCAAAAGACGTTCCTTCTTTGAAGAAGGATTAGGACACAATGATGGAACAACAATCTCTTGATATTCTTGTTAGAAACCACCTTGGGTAAAAACCCAGGTTTTGTAAGCAGAACTACTTTATCTGAATGAAAGATCAGATAAGGAGAATCACAATGGATCACTCCCATTACTAGAAGGTCTTGCACGCAGCGTAGGAATGCCTCTTTCTTTATCTGGTTTGCAGATAATCTTGAAAGGTGAAATCTCCCTTGTGGAGGGGAAGCTTTGAAGTCCAGAAGATATCCCTGAGGTATGATCTCCAACGCCCAGGGATCCTGAACATCTCTTGCCCACGCCTGGGTGAAGAGAGAAAGTCTGCCCCCTACTAGATTCGTTGCCGGATAGGGGGCCGTTCCTTCATGCTGTCTTGGAGGCAGCAGCAGGCTTTCTGGCCTGCTTGCCCTTGTTCCAGGACTGGTTAGGTTTCCAGGCCTGCTTGGATTGAGCAAAAGTTCCTTCTTGTTTTGAAGCAGAGGAAGTTGATGCTGCACCTGCCTTGAAATTTCAAAAGGCACGAAAATTTGACTGTTTGGCCCTTGATTTGGCCCTGTCCTGAGGAAGGGTATGACCCTTACCTCCAGTAATGTCAGCAATAATTTCTTTCAAACCAGGCCCGAATAAGGTCTGCCCCTTGAAAGGAATATTGAGTAATTTAGACTTTGAAGTCACGTCAGCTGACCAGGATTTAAGCCATAGCGCCCTACGCTCCTGGATGGCGAATCCAGAATTCTTAGCCGTTAGTTTAGTCAAATGAACAATGGCATCAGAAACAAAAGAGTTAGCTAGCTTAAGTGTTCTAAGCTTGTCAATGATTTCAGTCAATGGAGCTGTATGGATGGCCTCTTCCAGGGCCTCAAACCAGAATGCTACCGCAGCAGTGACAGGCGCAATGCATGCAAGGGGCTGTAAAATAAAACCTTGTTGAATAAACATTTTCTTAAGGTAACCCTCTAATTTTTTATCCATTGGATCTGAAAAAGCACAACTGTCCTCAACCGGGATAGTGGTACGCTTTGCTAAAATAGAAACTGCTCCCTCCACCTTAGGGACCATCTGCCATAAGTCCCGTGTAGTGGCGTCTATTGGAAACATTTTTCTAAATATAGGAGGGGGGGAAAACGGCACACCGGGTCTATCCCACTCCTTACTAATAATTTCTGTAAACCTTTTAGGTATTAGAAAAACATCAGTACACACCGGCACTGCATAGTATTTATCCAGTCTACACAATTTCTCTGGCACTGCAATTGTGTCACAGTCATTGAGAGCAGCTAACACCTCCCCAAGCAATACACGGATGTTCTCAAGCTTAAATTTAAAATTAGAAATATCTGAATCAGGTTTCCCAGAGTCAGAGATGTCACCCACAGACTGAAGCTCTCCGTCCTCAGGTTCTGCATATTGTGACGCAGTATCAGACATGGCTCTTACAGCATCTACGCGCTCTGTATCTCGTCTAACCCCAGAGCTATCGCACTTGCCTCTAAATTCAGGTAATCTGGCTAATACCGCTGACAGGGTATTATCCATGATCGCAGCTATGTCCTGCAAAATAATCGCTATGGGCGTCCCTGATGTACTTGGCGCCATATTAGCGTGAGTCCCTTGAGCGGGAGGCAAAGGGTCCGACACGTGGGGAGAGTTAGTCGGCATAACTTCCCCCTCGACAGAACCCTCTGGTGACAATTCTTTTATAGATAAAGACTGATCTTTACTGTTTAAGGTGAAATCAATACATTTAGTACACATTCTCCTATGGGGCTCCACCATGGCTTTTAAACATAATGAACAAGTAGTTTCCTCTGTGTCAGACATGTTTGTACAGACTAGCAATGAGACTAGCAAGCTTGGAAAACACTTTAAACCAAGTTAGCAAGCAATATAAAAAACGTTACTGCACCTTTAAGAAAAACAAATTTTGTCAAAATTTGAAATAACAGTGAAAAAAGGCAGTTACACTAACGAAATTTTTACAGTGTATGTAACAAGTTAGCAGAGCATTGCACCCACTTGCAAATGGATGATTAACCCCTTAATACCAAAAAACAGAATAACAAATGAAAAAAACGTTTTTAAAACCAGTCACAACAACTGCCACAGCTCTACTGTGGCTGTTACCTTCCTCAAACACTACTTTTGAAGCCTTTTGAGCCCTTCAGAGATGTCCTGTATCATGCAGAGGGAAGTCGAATGTCTCTGTCTGTAATTTTAGCTGCCCAAAAAGCTCTAAAATAGGCCCCTCCCACTCATATTACAACAGTGGAAAGCCTCAGGAAACTGTTTCTAGGCAAAAATCAAGCCAGCCATGTGGAAAAAAACTAGGCCCCAATAAGTTTTATCACCAAGCATATATAAAAACGATTAAACATGCCAGCAAACGTTTTATATTGCACTTTTATAAGAGTATGTATCTCTGGTAATAAGCCTGATACCAGTCGCTATTAAATCATTGTATTTAGGCTTAACTTACATTAATCCGGTATCAGCAGCATTTTCTAGCAAATTCCATCCCTAGAAAAATGTTAACTGCACATACCTTATTGCAGGATAGCCTGCTTGCCATTCCCCCTCTGAACTTACCTCACTCCTCAGAATATGTGAGAACGGCAGTGGATCTTAGTTACTTCTGCTAAGATCATAGAAAATGCAGGCAGATTCTTCTTTTAAATGCTGCCTGAGATAAAACAGTACACTCCGGTACCATTTAAAAATAATAAACTTTTGATTGAAGAAAAAAACTAACTATAATACACCACTCTCCTCTTACTACCTCCATCTTTGTTGAGAGTTGCAAGAGAATGACTGGATATGGCAGTGAGGGGAGGAGCTATATAGCAGCTCTGCTGTGGGTGATCCTCTAGCAACTTCCTGTTGGGAAGGAGAATATCCCACAAGTAATGGATGATTCGTGGACTGGATACACTTAACAAGAGAAAGACCCTTTTAAGGGCTATTTGTAATTTAGTTTAGGGTAGGGAATTTTATTATTTTCGGGGGCTTTTTTATTTTATTAGGGGGCTTTGATTAGTTGTAATTAGATTAAACTTCTTGTAATATTTTTTTATTTTTTGTAATTTAGTGGGGCTTTTTTTGTAATATAGTTTAGTTTATTAAATTATATTTTATTTTAGATAATTGTAGTTAATTAATTTAATTAATTTATTGATAGTGTAGTGTTAGGTGTATTTGTAACTTAGGTTAGGATTTATTTTACAGGTAATTTTGTAATTATTTTAACTAGGTAGCTATTAAATAGTTATTAACTATTTAATAGCTATTGTACTTAGTTAAAATAAATACAAAGTTACCTGTAAAATAAATATAAATCCTAAAATAGCTACAATGTAATTATCAATTATATTGTAGCTATCTTAGGGTTTATTTTATAGGTAAGTATTTAGTTTTAAATAGGAATAATTTAGTTAATAATATTAATATTATTTAGATTTATTTAAATAATAATTAAGGCCTAGATTTGGAGTTTGGCGGTAGCCGTCAAAACCAGCGTTAGAGGCTCCTAACGCTGGTTTTGGGCGCCCGCTGGTATTTGGAGTCAGTGATTAAAGGGTCTAACGCTCACTTTTCAGCCGCGACTTTTCCATACCGCAGATCCCCCTACGCCATTTGCGTAGCCTATCTTTTCAATGGGATCTTTCTAACGCCGGTATTTAGAGTCGTTTCTGCAGTGAGCGTTAGAGCTCTAACGACAAGATTCCAGCCGCCTGAAAATAGCAGGAGTTAAGAGCTTTCTGGCTAACGCCGGTTTACAAAGCTCTTAACTACTGTACCCTAAAGTACACTAACACCCATAAACTACCTATGTACCCCTAAACCGAGGTCCCCCCACACCGCCGCCACTCGATTAAAATTTTTAACCCCTAATCTGCCGACCGCCACCTACGTTATATTTATGTACCCCTAATCTGCTGCCTCTAACCCCGCCGACCCCTGTATTATATTTATTAACCCCTAACTTGCCCCACACAACGTCGCCGCAAGCTACTTAAAATAATTAACCCCTAATCTTCCGACCGCAAATCGCCGCCACCTACGTTATCCCTATGTACCCCTAATCTGCTGCCCCTAACACCGCCGACCCCTATATTATATTTATTAACCCCTAATCTGCCCCCCTCAACGTCGCCGACACCTGCCTACACTTATTAACCCCTAATCTGCCGAGCGGACCTGAGCGCTACTATAATAAAGTTATTAACCCCTAATCCGCCTCACTAACCCTATCATAAATAGTATTAACCCCTAATCTGCCCTCCCTAACATCGCCGACACCTACCTTCAATTATTAACCCCTAAACTTCCGATCGGAGCTCACCGCTATTCTAATAAATGGATTAACCCCTAAAGCTAAGTCTAACCCTAACACTAACACCCCCCTAAGTTAAATATAATTTTTATCTAACGAAATAAATTAACTCTTATTAAATAACTTATTCCTATTTAAAGCTAAATACTTACCTGTAAAATAAATCCTAATATAGCTACAATATAAATTATAATTATATTATAGCTATTTTAGGATTAATATTTATTTTACAGGCAACTTTGTATTTATTTTAACCAGGTACAATAGCTATTAAATAGTTAATAACTATTTAATAGTTACCTAGTTAAAATAATTACAAAATTACCTGTAAAATAAATCCTAACCTAAGTTATAATTAAACCTAACACTACCCTATCAATAAAATAATTAAATAAACTACCTACAATTACCTACAATTAACCTAACACTACACTATCAATAAAATAATTAAATAAACTACCTACAATTACCTACAATTAACCTAACACTACACTATCAATAAATTAATTAAACACAATTCCTACAAATAAATACAATTAAATAAACTAGCTAAAGTACAAAAAATAAAAAAGAACTAAGTTACAGAAAATAAAAAAATATTTACAAACATAAGAAAAATATTACAACAATTTTAAACTAATTACACCTACTCTAAGCCCCCTAATAAAATAACAAAGCCCCCCAAAATAAAAAATTCCCTACCCTATTCTAAATTAAAAAAGTTACAAGCTCTTTTACCTTACCAGCCCTGAACAGGGCCCTTTGCGGGGCATGCCCCAAGAATTTCAGCTCTTTTGCCTGTAAAAGAATAAATACAATACCCCCCCCCCCCAACATTACAACCCACCACCCACATACCCCTAATCTAACCCAAACCCCCCTTAAATAAACCTAACACTAAGCCCCTGAAGATCTTCCTACCTTGTCTTCACCATCCAGGTATCACCGATCCGTCCTGGCTCCAAGATCTTCATCCAACCCAAGCGGGGGTTGGCGATCCATAATCCGGTGCTCCAAAGTCTTCCTCCTATCCGGCAAGAAGAGGACATCCGGACCGGCAAACATCTTCTCCAAGCGGCATCTTCGATCTTCTTCCATCCGGTGCGGAGCGGGTCCATCTTGAAGCAGGCGACGCGGATCCATCCTCTTCTTCCGATGTCTCCCGACTAATGACGGTTCCTTTAAGGGACGTCATCCAAGATGGCGTCCCTCGAATTCCGATTGGCTGATAGGATTCTATCAGCCAATCGGAATTAAGGTAGGAATTTTCTGATTGGCTGATGGAATCAGCCAATCAGAATCAAGTTCAATCCGATTGGCTGATCCAATCAGCCAATCAGATTGAGCTCGCATTCTATTGGCTGTTCCGATCAGCCAATAGAATGCGAGCTCAATCTGATTGGCTGATGGGATCGGCCAATCGGATTGAACTTGATTCTGATTGGCTGATTCCATCAGCCAATCAGAAAATTCCTACCTTAATTCCGATTGGCTGATAGAATCCTATCAGCCAATCGGAATTCGAGGGACGCCATCTTGGATGACGTCCCTTAAAGGAACCGTCATTAGTCGGGAGACATCGGAAGAAGAGGATGGATCCGCGTCGCCTGCTTCAAGATGGACCCGCTCCGCACCGGATGGAAGAAGATCGAAGATGCCGCTTGGAGAAGATGTTTGCCGGTCCGGATGTCCTCTTCTTGCCGGATAGGAGGAAGACTTTGGAGCACCGGATTATGGATCGCCAACCCCCGCTTGGGTTGGATGAAGATCTTGGAGCCAGGACGGATCGGTGATACCTGGATGGTGAAGACAAGGTAGGAAGATCTTCAGGGGCTTAGTGTTAGGTTTATTTAAGGGGGGTTTGGGTTAGATTAGGGGTATGTGGGTGGTGGGTTGTAATGTTGGGGGGGGGGGTATTGTATTTATTCTTTTACAGGCAAAAGAGCTGAAATTCTTGGGGCATGCCCCGCAAAGGGCCCTGTTCAGGGCTGGTAAGGTAAAAGAGCTTGTAACTTTTTTAATTTAGAATAGGGTAGGGAATTTTTTATTTTGGGGGGCTTTGTTATTTTATTAGGGGGCTTAGAGTAGGTGTAATTAGTTTAAAATTGTTGTAATATTTTTCTTATGTTTGTAAATATTTTTTTATTTTCTGTAACTTAGTTCTTTTTTATTTTTTGTACTTTAGCTAGTTTATTTAATTGTATTTATTTGTAGCAATTGTGTTTAATTAATTTATTGATAGTGTAGTGTTAGGTTAATTGTAGGTAATTGTAGGTAGTTTATTTAATTATTTTATTGATAGGGTAGTGTTAGGTTTAATTATAACTTAGGTTAGGATTTATTTTACAGGTAAATTTGTTATTATTTTAACTAGGTAACTATTAAATAGTTCTTAACTATTTAATAGCTATTGTACCTGGTTAAAATAATTACAAAGTTGCCTGTAAAATAAATATTAATCCTAAAATAGCTATAATATAATTATAATTTATATTGTAGCTATATTAGGATTTATTTTACAGGTAAGTATTTAGCTTTAAATAGGAATAAGTTATTTAATAAGAGTTAATTTATTTCGTTAGATAAAAATTATATTTAACTTAGGGGGGTGTTAGTGTTAGGGTTAGACTTAGCTTTAGGGGTTAATACATTTATTAGAATAGCGGTGAGCTCCGATCGGAAGTTTAGGGGTTAATAATTGAAGGTAGGTGTCGGCGATGTTAGGGAGGGCAGATTAGGGGTTAATACTATTTATTATAGGGTTAGTGAGGTGGATTAGGGGTTAATAACTTTATTATAGTAGCGCTCAGGTCCGCTCGGCAGATTAGGGGTTAATAAGTGTAGGTAGGTGTCGGCGACGTTGTGGGGGGCAGATTAGGGGTTAATAAATATAACATAGGGGTCGGCGATGTTAGGGCAGCAGATTAGGGGTACATAGGGATAACGTAGGTGGCGGCGTTTTACGGAGCGGCAGATTAGGGGTTAAAAGTGTAATGCAGGGGTCAGCGATAGCGTGGGCGGCAGATTAGGGGTTAATAAGTGTAAGGCTAGGGGTGTTTAGACTCGGGGTACATGTTAGGGTGTTAGGTGCAGACGTAGGAAGTGTTTCCCCATAGGAAACAATGGGGCTGCGTTAGGAGCTGAACGCTGCTTTTTTGCAGGTGTTAGGTTTTTTTTCAGCTCAAACAGCCCCATTGTTTCCTATGGGAGAATCGTGCACGAGCACGTTTTTGATGCCGGCCGCGTCCGTAAGCAGCTCTGGTATCGAGAGTTGCATTTGCGGTAAAAATGCTCTACGCTCCTTTTTTGGAGCCTAACGCAGCATTTGTTTGAACTCTCGATACCAGAGTTAAATTTATGGTGCGGCCAGAAAAAAACCCGCAGAGCGTTAACAGCCCTTTTACCGCCGAACTCTAAATCTAGGCCTAAGTTAGGGGATGTTAGGGTTAGACTTAGGTTTAGGGGGTAATATATTTAATGTAGGTGGCGGCGGTGTAGGGGGGTCAGATTAGAGGTTAATATATTTAATGTAGGTGGCGGCGGTGTAGGGGGGTCAGTTTAGGGGGTAATAAATTTAATGTAGGTGGCGGCAGTGTAGGGGGGTCAGATTAGAGGTTAATATATTTAATGTAGGTGGCGGCGGTGTAGGGGGTCAGATTAGGGGGTAATACTTTTATAGTAGGTGACGGCGGGGTCCTGCAGCGGCGGTTTAGGGGTAAATACATATAATGTAGGTGGCGGTAGGCTCTGGGAGTGGCGGTTTAGGGGTTAATACTAGGATAGGTTTATTGCGGTGTGGGCTATGGGGGTTTAGGGGTTAATAATTAGGCTTATTGCATTGTGGGGAGTTGTCGGTCTAGGGGTTAATACATTTATTATTAGGAGTGAAAGGGGGGATTGCGGATATAGAGGTATACGTGTCGGGCTGATATTTGGGAGGCGTGTTAGACAGTTACGGGAGATTTAATACTTTAGTTAGTTTTTTTAGGCGCAGGCAGTTTCTAAAGTGCAGTAAGTCACTGGCGACTCTAGAAATTTGTACTTACGCTCATTTCTGGAAATCGCTAGTTTGTCCGACTTACGGCTCTTTAGCAACTGCCGGCGGGGTATATGTAATACCCCGATGTGCGAGGTGAAACTATGGGTGGCGCGGGTTCCCTCGCTTGCGCCAAAAACTACGACGTATATATCGGATCACGCCCCAGACACTGAAACCTGCTGATGGCTTGAAAGGCTCAAGACATCTCAACCCTGACCCGGAGTATTCCCCCCCTCCTGTGGTGATAGGATAATTTATTTGCACTAATTAGTTCATATATCTCAAATTACGGATGCCATATTTGTTGTTCTTGTAATATATATATATATATATATATATATATATATACACACACATACATACATACATAAATACAGGGAGTGCAGAATTATTAGGCAAGTTGTATTTTTGAGGATTAATTTTATTATTGAACAACAACCATGTTCTCAATGAACCCAAAAAACTCATTAATATCAAAGCTGAATATTTTTGGAAGTAGTTTTTAGTTTGTTTTTAGTTTTAGCTATTTTAGGGGGATATCTGTGTGTGCAGGTGACTATTACTGTGCATAATTATTAGGAAACTTAACAAAAAAACAAATATATACCCATTTCAATTATTTATTTTTACCAGTGAAACCAATATAACATCTCAACATTCACAAATATACATTTCTGACATTCAAAAACAAAACAAAAACAAATCAGTGACCAATATAGCCACCTTTCTTTGCAAGGACACTCAAAAGCCTGCCATCCATGGATTCTTTCAGTGTTTTGATCTGTTCACCATCAACATTGCGTGCAGCAACAACCACAGCCTCCCAGACACTGTTCAGAGAGGTGTACTGTTTTCCCTCCTTGTAAATCTCACATTTGATGATGGACCACAGGTTCTCAATGGGGTTCAGATCAGGTGAACAAGGAGGCCATGTCATTAGATTTTCTTCTTTTATACCCTTTCTTGCCAGCCACGCTGTGGAGTACTTGGACGCGTGTGATGGAGCATTGTCCTGCATGAAAATCATGTTTTTCTTGAAGGATGAAGACTTCTTCCTGTACCACCGCTTGAAGAAGGTGTCTTCCAGAAACTGGCAGTAGGACTGGGAGTTGAGCTTGACTCCATCCTCAACCCGAAAAGGCCCCACAAGCTCATCTTTGATGATACCAGCCCAAACCAGTACTCCACCTCCACCTTGCTGGTGTCTGAGTCGGACTGGAGCTCTCTGCCCTTTACCAATCCAGCCACGGGCCCATCCATCTGGCCCATCAAGACTCACTCTCATTTCATCAGTCCATAAAACCTTAGAAAAATCAGTCTTGAGATATTGCTTGGCCCAGTCTTGACGTTTCAGCTTGTGTGTCTTGTTCAGTGGTGGTCGTCTTTCAGCCTTTCTTACCTTGGCCATGTCTCTGAGTATTGCACACCTTGTGCTTTTGGGCACTCCAGTGATGTTGCAGCTCTGAAATATGGCCAAACTGGTGGCAAGTGGCATCTTGGCAGCTGCACGCTTGACTTTTCTCAGTTCATGGGCAGTTATTTTGTGCCTTTGTTTTTCCACACGCTTCTTGCGACCCTGTTGACTATTTTGAATGAAACGCTTGATTGTTCGATGATCACGCTTCAGAAGCTTTGCAATTTTAAGAGTGCTGCATCCCTCTGCAAGATATCTCACTATTTTTGACTTTTCTGAGCCTGTCAAGTCCTTCTTTTGACCCATTTTGCCAAAGGAAAGGAAGTTGCCTAATAATTATGCACACCTGATATAGGGTGTTGATGTCATTAGACCACACCCCTTCTCATTACAGAGATGCACATCACCTAATATGCTTAATTGGTAGTAGGCTTTCGAGCCTATACAGCTTGGAGTAAGACAACATGCATAAAGAGGATGATGTGGTCAAAATACTCATTTGCCTAATAATTCTGCACTCCCTGTATATATATATATACATACACACAAAACACATACATAAACACACAAGCAGAAAAACAGAACAAGCAATAAGATGATTTTCTATATAATACTGTACTTCAATAATTGTTTAAATCTGATTAGCTGGATGAGAGAAAGTTCTCCTCAGCTTCTCTGACCTGGGACACTACATTTCCAGGTGGGATGGATAGCAGGGGGTTTGTCACCAGAGGTGGTGCTGCAATGATGCTGCATTAGCCTTTAGTGGAAACGGTGTGCTTGCTTGGGACTAGGAGGGGATTGTGGATACTTCCCCCTTCTCAAACAGATATAAAATCCTTCATGCATTTGTCGGCAATGGCAGCGGGCCCTCTTAGAGATGCCGGGCACTCGGGCAAGGGCCGAATTGCCCGACTTGTCAGTCCGCCCCTGGTGGTGGCTTTAAAGCAGTTAGGAACTTGTAAAGAGGTACTTACTGCGTTTTCTGCCCTAGTTTAGAAAGCCAGAGTTGGCTAATCTATTCTTTCTTTTTTAAAAGTCTCTGGCCTAGATTTGGAGTTTGGCGGTAGCCGTGAAAACCAGCGTTAGAGGCTCCTAACGCTGGTTTTAGGCTACAGCCGGTATTTGGAGTCACTCAAAATAGGGTCTAACGCTCACTTTCCAGCCGCGAATTTTCCATACCGCAGATCCCCTTACGTAAATTGCGTATCCTATCTTTTCAATGGGATTTTTATAACTCCGGTATTTAGAGTCGTTTCTGAAGTGAGCGTTAGACATCTAACGACAAAACTCCAGCCGCAGGAAAAAAGTCAGTAGTTAAGAGCTTTCTGGGCTAACGCCGGTTTATAAAGCTCTTAACTACTGTGCTCTAAAGTACACTAACACCCATAAACTACCTATGTACCCCTAAACCGAGGTCCCCCCACATCGCCGACACTCGGAAATTTTTTTTTAACCCCTAATCTGCCGACCGCCACCTACGTTATACTTATGTACCCCTAATCTGCTGCCCCTAACACCGCCGACCCCTGTATTATATTTATTAACCCCTAATCTGCCCCCCTCAACGTCGCCTACACCTGCCTACACTTATTAACCCCTAATCTGCCGACCGGACCTGAGCGCTACTATAATAAAGTTATTAACCCTTAATCCGCCTCACTAACCCTATCATAAATAGTATTAACCCCTAATCTGCCCTCCCTAACATCGCCGACACCTAACTTCAATTATTAACCCCTAATCTGCTGACCGAATCTCGCCGCTATTCTAATAAATGTATTAACCCCTAAAGCTAAGTCTAACCCTAATACTAACACCCCCCTAAGTTAAATATAATTTAAATCTAACAAAATTAATTAACTCTTATTAAATAAATTATTCCTATTTAAAGCTAAATACTTACCTGTAAAATAAATCCTAATATAGCTACAATATAAATTATAATTATATTATAGCTATTTTAGGATTTATATTTATTTTACAGGTAACTTTGTATTTATTTTAACCAGGTACAATAGCTATTAAATAGTTAAGAACTATTTAATAGCTAAAATAGTTAAAATAATTACAAATTTACCTGTAAAAGAAATTCTAACCTAAGTTACAAATAAACCTAACACTAGACTATCAATAAATTAATTAAATAAACTACCTACAATTACCTACGATTAACCTAACACTACACTATCAATAAATTAATTAAATACAATTGCTACAAATAAATACAATTAAATAAACTAGCTAAAGTACAAAAAATAAAAAAGAACTAAGTTACAAAAAATAAAAAAATATTTACAAACATAAGAAAAATATTACAACAATTTTAAACTAATTACACCTACTCTAAGCCCCCTAATAAAATAACAAAGGCCCCCAAAATAAAAAAATGCCCTACCCTATTCTAAATTACTAAAGTTCAAAGCTCTTTTACCTTACCAGCCCTGAACAGGGCCCTTTGCGGGGCATGCCCCAAGAAATACAGCTCTTTTGCCTGTAAAAAAAAACATACAATACCCAAGCCCCCCAACATTACAACCCACCACCCACATACCCCTAATCTAACCCAAACCCCCCTTAAATAAACCTAACACTAAGCCCCTGAAGATCATCCTACCTTGTCTTCACCATACCAGGTTCACCGATCGGTCCAGAAGAGCTCCTCCGATGTCCTGATCCAAGCCCAAGCGGGGGGCTGAAGAGGTCCATGATCCGGCTGAAATCTTCATCCAAGCGGGGCAGAAGAGGTCTTCCATCCGATTGAAGTCTTCATCCAAGCGGCATCCATCCGGAGCGAAGCGGCAGCATCCTGAAGACCTCCACCGCGGAACATCCATCCTGGCCGACGACTGAACGACGAATGACGGTTCCTTTAAATTACGTCATCCAAGATGGCGTCCCTCGAATTCCGATTGGCTGATAGGATTCTATCAGCCAATCGGAATTAAGGTAGGAATATTCTGATTGGCTGATGGAATCAGCCAATCAGAATCAAGTTCAATCCGATTGGCTGATCCGATCAGCCAATCAGATTGAGCTTGCATTCTATTGGCTGTTCCGATCATTCGTCGTTCAGTCGTCGGCCAGGATGGATGTTCCACGGTGGAGGTCTTCAGGATGCTGCCGCTTCGCTCCGGAAGCCGCTTGGATGAAGACTTCAATCGGATGGAAGACCTCTTCTGCCCCGCTTGGATGAAGACTTCAGCCGGATCATGGACCTCTTCAGCCCCCCGCTTGGGCTTGGATCAGGACATCGGAGGAGCTCTTTTGGACCGATCGGTGAACCTGGTATGGTGAAGACAAGGTAGGATGATCTTCAGGGGCTTAGTGTTAGGTTTATTTAAGGGGGTTTGGGTTAGATTAGGGGTATGTGGGTGGTGGGTTGTAATGTTGGGGGGCTTGGGTATTGTATGTTTTTTTTTACAGGCAAAAGAGCTGTATTTCTTGGGGCATGCCCCGCAAAGGGCCCTGTTCAGGGCTGGTAAGGTAAAAGAGCTTTGAACTTTAGTAATTTAGAATAGGGTAGGGCATTTTTTTTATTTTGGGGGGCTTTGTTATTTTATTAGGGGGCTTAGAGTAGGTGTAATTAGTTTAAAATTGTTGTAATATTTTTCTTATGTTTGTAAATATTTTTTTATTTTTTGTAACTTAGTTCTTTTTTATTTTTTGTACTTTAGCTAGTTTATTTAATTAAATTTATTTGTAGCAATTGTATTTAATTAATTTATTGATAGTGTAGTGTTAGGTTAATCGTAGGTAATTGTAGGTATTTTATTTAATTAATTTATTGATAGTCTAGTGTTAGGTTTATTTGTAACTTAGGTTAGGATTTCTTTTACAGGTAAATTTGTAATTATTTTAACTATTTTAGCTATTAAATAGTTCTTAACTATTTAATAGCTATTGTACCTGGTTAAAATAAATACAAAGTTACCTGTAAAATAAATATAAATCCTAAAATAGCTATAATATAATTATAATTTATATTGTAGCTATATTAGGATTTATTTTACAGGTAAGTATTTAGCTTTAAATAGGAATAATTTATTTAATAAGAGTTAATTAATTTCGTTAGATTTAAATTATATTTAACTTAGGGGGGTGTTAGTGTTAGGGTTAGACTTAGCTTTAGGGGTTAATACATTTATTAGAATAGCGGTGAGCTCCAGTCGGCAGATTAGGGGTTAATGTTTGAAGTTAGGTGTCGGCGATGTTAGGGAGGGCAGATTAGGGGTTAATACTATTTATGATAGGGTTAGTGAGGCGGATTAGGGGTTAATAACTTTATTATAGTAGCGCTCAGGTCCGCTCGGCAGATTAGGGGTTAATAAGTGTAGGCAGGTGGAGGCGACGTTGTGGGGGGCAGATTAGGGGTTAATAAATATAATATAGGGGTCGGCGATGTTAGGGCAGCAGATTAGGGGTACATAGGGATAATGTAAGTAGCGGCGGTTTACGGAGCGGCATATTAGGGGTTAATAATAATATGCAGGGGTCAGCGATAGCGGGGGCGGCAGATTAGGGGTTAATAAGTGTAAGGTTAGGGGTGTTTAGACTCGGGGTACATGTTAGAGTGTTAAGTGCAGACGTAGGAAGGGTTACCGCATAGCAAACAATGGGGCTGCGTTAGGAGCTGAACGCGGCTTTTTTGCAGGTGTTTGGTTTTTTTTCAGCTCAAACAGCCCCATTGTTTCCTATGGGGGAATCGTGCACGAGCACGTTTTTGAGGCTGGCCGCGTCCGTAAGCAACTCTGGTATCGAGAGTTGAAGCTGCGTTAAAAATGCTCTACGCTCCTTTTTTGGAGCCTAACGCAGCCTTTATGTGGACTCTCAATACCAGAGTTATTTTTATGGTGCGGCCAGAAAAAACCCGGCGTTAGTTTTTCGGGTCGTTACCGACAAAACTCCAAATCTAGGCCTCTGTTAGGAACTATGTCCTCTCATACCTTCTAACTGTCTAAATGCCAGACAGCGGAGCAGGTAAGTGCTTTTTCTTCCAGTTGGGGAGACCATGCACTTAACAAATTAAAAGACACTGCTTTTTTATTGGGACATAGATAATCCTGTTGTATGGGTTACACTGGGGCATGAAGCAGGCACTGTAGCATGTGTGAGACTAACATTTAAACTCTTTAAAAAGAAAGGGGGAAAATAGGCTTTATTTTCTGACACATATTTACTTGATAAAACAATACAAGTTTAAACTGAAAGTAAGGCTGAATTTTCTATTTCAGAAGCTTATTAATTTCCCCTTTGCTTTAAAATAAAACGATGCAGCATTTTAAACTATCAGGTTTGAAAAAACTGTTATTTCTGGTACTCTGTGTACCAGGAAGCTATTTTTAGTTCCTCTCTGCGTCACAGCAGTAATTTAAGCTTGGCGGTTGCGGTCACATGACCGGCTTTACTTCATAACGTTTCTGAGGAAAAACTTGATTTTCTCCATTTCTTGTAGATCCAGTCTTAATTGGTAGCAGTAAGGCACCTCAGTAATTGAGGTGTGGGGTTGCCTGAGGGGTATTTTAGAAGTTTATTTGATGTTTATTAAATGTTTTTTTCTTAACTTTTCTCACATAATTTTAGCTGGGGATCGATCCTAATTTGGGATAAAATTTAAAGTGTATTTTTTCCTTAGCTTATTTTAATTGAATATTAAAATCTTTTAAACTTATCCCTACAAGTTTATTTACTGTTTCACAACATGTCTGATATGGAGCAAGAGCCTGCTCTCATGAATTCATGCTTATTATGTTTAGATGCACAAATTGCAGCTCCTATGCAATTTTTTTTTCATGTGTCAAGAAAACCTTGCAAAATAAAGGTAAACTTTTTGAGCCTAACGTCTCTTAGGATGATGTTGCTAAAATAATACCTCAGCTTTCTCCTGCTATGTCCCAAGTCTCAATGGCATCACATGCAATGCTCTGCGGTTCCTTTATATCTCCTAATGGAGTTTATTTAAAAGTAGAAATTGCTGCCCAGGTTTCTTCAGCAGTGCTGCTGCATTAGCTACCATTCCCAGATTACAGGGAAATCGTAAGAGGAAATCTAGAAATTCAGAAAGTAAGGTGCCTGTACTCAGTTCTGCTTCCCAAGTTGCCCTTTCTCATAAGTCTGATGAGGAAGATACATCGGTATTTTCTGAGGGTGAAATCTCAGATTCGGACAGTATAATTCCTTCTTCTGAGACTGTGGTGGTATCCTTCAGATTTAAGTTTGAACACCTTTGTGTATTGTTAAAGGAGGTTTTAGCTACTTTAGATGACTCTGATACCCCTGTCATTGTCACCCCTAAACAATCTAGTAATCATAATAGGTTCTTTGATGAACCTTCCACTTCGGAGGTTTTTCCTGTGCTGGACCATGCTAGGGAGATTATCTCACATGAATGGCAGAAACCAGGGATGTCTTTTTCCCATCTCCCATTTTTAAGAAAATGTTTCCTGTCAAGGACTCCATTAAAGACCCTTGGTATACTGTAACCAAAGATGAAGGGGCCATTTCCACTCTGGCTAAGAGAACCACTATTCCTATTGAGCTGCTCTGTTAAGGAGGCTTATTTGAAAAAGATTTATGTTCATCAAGGTCTCCAATGGCAACCTGCGGTGTGTATTGCCACTGTGACTAGTGCATCATCTTATTGGTTTGATGCCTTGTCTGATTCTCTTCAAGTAGAAACTTCCTTGGATGAAATTCAAAATAGGATTAAAGCTCTTAAGCTGGCCAATTTCTTTATTGCAGATGCCATTGTACAGGTTGTTAGACTAGGAGCTAAAACTTCTAGTTTTGCTGTCCTAGCCCGCAGGGCGTTATGGTTGAAATCCTGGTCTGCGGACGTTTCCTCTAAAGTCAAGCTTCTGGCGATTCCTTACAAGGGCAAAACCTTGTTTGGACCCAGTTTGACAGAAATTTCTCTGATATCACGGGTGGAAAAGGGTTTTTTATACCTCAAGATAAGAAGAATATGCCTAAAGTACGTCAGAGTAATGTTCGTTCCTTTCATAACTTCAGAGGAAAGCCTCCCCCTTCTTCTTCCAAGCAGGAACAATCCAAGTCTTCTTGGAAACCCAATCAGTCTTGGAACAAGGGGAAACAATCAAAGAAACCCACAGCTGATTCAAAATCAGCATGAAGGGTTTGCCCTTGATCCAGGATTGGATCAGGTGAGGGGCAAACTTTCTCAGTTCTCTCAAGCCTGGATACGAGATGTCCCAGATCCCTTGATTGTGGAAATAGTATCCCAAGATTACAAATTGAAATTCAAGACTTTTCTTCCCAGAGGCAGATTCCATCTCTCAAGATTATCTGCAGACCAGATAAAGAGAGAGGCGTTCTTGAAATGTATACAACATCTTTCCTCCCTTGGAGTGATAGTTCCAGTGCAGATACAGGGTCTCGGGTTCTACTCCAACCTATTTGTTGTTCCCAAAAAAGAGGGAACTTTCCATCCCATTCCAGACTTGAAGTGTCTAAACAAATTTCTCAAAGTTCCATCCTTCAAGATGGAGACTATATGCTCCATTCTTCCTTTAGTACAAGAGGGTAAGTTCATGACAACCATAGACCTAAAGGATGCGTATCTTCATGTTCCTATTCACAGGGACCATTACAGATTCCTGAGATCTGCCTTTCTGGACAAACATTTCCAGTTCATGGCCCTTCCATTTGGTCTAGCCACGGCTAACAGAATTTTTTCAATGGTTCTGGTGGCTCTTTTGGTAGTGATCCTTTCTTGTGGAATTGCTGTGGCACCCTACCTGGACAAAATATTGGTTCAGGCACCATCTTTTCAACAAGCAAAATCTCACACGGATGGAATGTAAATCTGGAAAAAGGCTCCCTTTCCGCTGCTACAAGAGTAGTGTTCTTAGGGACCATTATAGATTCTCTATTGACGAAGATTTTTCTGACAGAGGTCAGGAAAAACAAAATAATTTCCTCTTGTCTCTCTCTCTTCAGGCTACTGCTTATCCTTCAGTGACTCAATGTATGGAGGTAATCAGAAAATATAGTTAGATCAGTCGCCAAGGGACTCTCTCCCATGGTGGATTTCTCAGGGACATCTGTCTCAGGGCACATGCTTTTGGAGACCTTCCTGGGTGATCGTGACCATGGATGTCAGCCTGCTGGGCTGGGGAGCAGTATGGAACTCATTAAAATCTCAGGACCTTTGGACCTGGGAGGAGTCTGCTCTTCCCATCAACATCTTGAAGTTGAGGGTGATTTACAATGCTCTATTGGCTTGGCCTCAGTTGTCCTCAGCCCAGCTTTTCAGGTTCCAGTCAGACAACATAACCTCTGTGGCTTACATCAATCACCTGGGAGGAACTCGGAGTTCCTTAGCCATGAAGGAGGTTACTCGGATTCTTCAGTGGGCAGATAAACACAATTGCTGTCTATCTGCCATCCACATTCCAGGAGTAGACAAATGGGAAGCAGATTTTCTGAGCAGACAGACTTTTCATCCCGGGGTTTGGGAACTCAATCCGGAGGTGTTTTCCAGCTTAGTCCTCAACTGGGGGGTGCCGGAGTTAGATCTGATGGCATCCCGTCAGAACGCCAAGCTTCCAAGGTACGGTTCAAGGTCAAGAGATCAGCAGGCCGTTCTGATAGATGCTCTGGTGGTTCCTTGGGTTTTCAGGTTGGCATACCTGTTTCCTCCTTTTTCTCTCCTTCCATGAGTGATTGCTCGTATCAAACAGGAGAGGATGTTAGTGATTCTAATAGCCCCTGCGTGGCCTTGCAGAATCTGGTTTTCAGACCAAGTGGAGATCTTTCCCACCTTGGAGACTACCTCTGAGGAAGGACCTCCTGATTCAGGGTCCCTTCCTTTATCCAAATCTCATTAGGTTAGGTTTCTTTCCATAATAGACATATCAATCAGGAAATTGTTGTTCCCTCTCTGTGTCCTAATACTTCTTCCAAAGAACATTTGTTACACAATTTGGATGTTGTACATGCTCTTAAACTCTACTTACAAGCGACTAAGAAATTTTGTTAGTCCTCTTCCCTCTTTGTCTGTTTCTCTAGGAAACATAAAGGTCACAAAGCTACTGCTATTACTCTTTCTTTTCGGTTACAAAATAAAATTAATTTGGCTTATGAGACTGCTGGACAGCAGCCTCCTGAGAGAATTATAGCTCATTCTACAAGAGCTGTTTCCTCTTTTTGGGCTTTCAAAAATGAAGCTTCTGTGGAACAAATTTGCAAGGCTGCAACTTGGTCTTTTCTACATACTTTTTCCAAATTTTATAAATTTGATATTTTTGCCTTGGCTGAGGTTTCTTTAGGGAGAAAGGTTCTTCAAGTGGTGGTGCCTTCTGTTTAGGACTGCCTGTCTTGTCCCTCCCTATTTATCTGTGTCTTCTAGTTTGGGTATTGGTTCCCAACAGTAATTACTCAAGCCGTGGACTCACCATATCTTAGGAAAGAAAAACAAAATGTATGCGTACCTTATCAATTTATTTCCAGATATGGTGAGTCCACGGCCCCACCCTTTATTTTAAGACAGTTGTTCTTTTGACTATAACCTTAGGCACCTCTAAACCTTGTGTTACTCCTTTTTTCACCATTTCCCTTCGGTCGAATGATAGGGGTTGTGGGTAAGGGAGTGATACTTAGTGACACCCTGTTGCCGCTGTATCAATGATGATATGAGGAAGGACGAGCTCTGTAACAGATACTTCTAATTTACGAAAAGGCCACCATGATTCTTAATCAGCTGGTCATGCTGTAAAATGCTTCCATGAATTGTTTACATGCTTCCAACCCTTTAGGTCCAACAAAAAGTATACTATAGATGCCTAACTTGAGACCTAAGTTATTAATCACTCTACAAAGATACTTAAGAGTATGCAGAGGTAATGGAACATCCCAGTGGTAAACAAAGATCAGCATTATAGTAAACTTTAATCCTTTTGATGTGCATGACAAGGTTTTCTCGTCACGCACATTGCTCCCTGTAGGCACATGATGAGCCCTTCTCATCATGCAGGTGGATTGACAATCAAATTCTGTTTTTTTGCAATCCGCCTCACTAGAAGCTGGGGATTGCTGGTGGCCTAGTGGGTGACATCACGTTCTGGTTCTTCAAACCACCAACTCAGCTTCCATAGCAGCTACAAACCTCCAAAACCCCTCTTTTAAAAGAGAATTCCCCACTCTCTTTGGTGCAGTACCACACAAAATATCTTTTAAAATTAAAAAAGAAAAAAACACATGGGGATTTGCTTGAGAATGGCTCATTATGGGCTAGATTACAAGTGAAGCACTAATTTATTGTGCATCCCATAAATGGGCAAATTCAGCCATTTACGAGTGCACAATAAATAATAATATGACGGTATGAGGACGAGGCTCCCATTGGAGCCTATGGAAGCGCATTCTTGTGAGCGCTAAGCTTCCTAGCAATGTGAATGCGAGGTTGAGTTTGCATTGCACCTAACTTGTAATACCAGCGCACATCTGCCTACACTAGTATTGCAAAATGGAGCACAATAATTTTAGCGAAAGCAATATTTTGCGCTTCACTTGTAATTTTGCCCTATATGTATAATAAAAAATTTGGTATGTGTAGAGACCCCTTGGGAATATCCAAATAAAGTCTGTCATAAGTGTTAATGGCCTGAATTCAATAAATACAGCTTTTTGTTAACTGTCAATATCTTTTTTTTTAATTCTTTTCCTGTTTTGCGATATCATTTTCCTTTTTGTCTGATATCTCAAACAACAACTGGTCCAGCTGTACCAACCAATTCCACCTAGACAAAAACTTACAGGCAAGATACCAAAATAAAGAGATCATGGGGTTCAGGCAAAGGGCCACCAAGTAACAGGGCACTCATTGCTTCAGATGTATTGCCAATTAAAGTAAAAGTGCAGGATGGATAAGAAACCTCTCCTTCCTCTAGCAAAGATCCAGATGAGTGCAGCGGAATCTGTTGGCGCTCTACAAATAACCAATAATAATAATAACAAACATACCCCATGTGTAGGAAGGTGTACAAAACAAAACCAAGACGCATCTCCTGTCACCCACTGGGCAACTCCCTCACAAAAAATTAGCGGTATCACACTCTCCGTAGCGCTACAATTACAAGTTACTAAAAAAAACTTCTTTTGTTGTGCGGTACGGTGCAATAAGTTCCATACTTCCCAAAACCCAAGGCTGACTTGACTTTTCCCCCATAGACATCAATAGAGAGAAAGTGTTAGAAAAAAACTAACACCTGTGATCGCTTAATGGTGATCGCTATAACGCAATCCCCATTGATGTCTATGGGGAAAATAAAGTTACATTAAAACCTTACACCCTAACATAAACCCCTAGTCTAAATACCCCTAATTCACCAACCCCTGACATCGCCGACACTAAATAAAGTTATTAACCCCTAAACTGCTGGCCCCCCACATCACTACTACTATAATAAAGTTATTAACCTCTCAACCGCTGTCCCCCACATATCTACTACCATAATAAAGTTATTTACCTCTAAACCGCTGCCCCCACATCGCTACTACTATAATAAAGTTATTAACCCCTAAAAAGCCGGCCCCCCACATCGCAACACACTAAATTAAAATATTAACCCCTAAACCTATCTATCCCCTATACTTTAAATTAAAATTTAATAAAAGTAAGACTTTTTTTTTAGATTAGGGATTTTTCTATTGTAATGGGCACAAAAGAGCTGAATGCCCTTTTAAAGGTAATTCCCATACAAATGCCCCTTTAGGGGCAATGGGTAGCTTAGGTTTTTTTTAGACTTAGGTTTTTTATTTTGGGTGGCTGGTTCGGTGGGGGTTCTTTTATGGGGGATTTGTAATATTTGCTGGTAAAAGAGCTGTTTAACTTAGGGCAATGCCGTACAAAAGGCCATTTGTTTTTGACACTATTTAACCCCCCAGTACTGTATATAGTAAGTTAGTGACATACGGCTAGATTTAGAGTTCTGTGGCCAAAGGGGTGCGTTAGCTACGCGTGCTTTTTTTCCCCCGCACCTTTTAAATACCGCTGGTATTTAGAGTTCACAGAATGGCTGCGTTAGGCTCCAAAAAAGGAGCGTAGAGCATAATTTAATGCCACTGCAACTCTCGATACCAGCGGTGCTTACGGACGCAGCCAGCTTAAAAAATGTGCTCGTGCACGATTCCACCATAGGAAACAATGGGGCCGTTTGAGCTGAAAAAAAACCTAACACCTGCAAAAAAGCAGCGTTCAGCTCCTAACGCAGCCCCATTGTTTACTATGGGGAAACACTTCCTACGTCTGCACCTAACACTCTAACATGTACCCCGAGTCTAAAAACCCCTAACCTTACACTTATTAACCCCTAATCTGCCGCCCCCGCTATCCCTGAACCCTGCATATTATTATTAACCCCTAATCTGCCGCTCCGTACACCACCGCCAGCTACGTTATCCCTATGTACCCCTAATCTGCTGCCCCTAACACCACCGACCCCTATATTATATTTATTAACCCCTAATCTGCCCCCCTCAACGTCGCCTCCACCTGCCTACACTTATTAACCCCTAATCTGCCGAGCGGACCGCACCGTTACTATAATAAAGTTATTAACCCCTAATCTGCCTCACTCCCGCCTCAATAACCCTATAATAAATAGTATTAACCCCTAATCTGGCCTCCCTAACATCGCCGACACCTAACTTCAAGTATTAACCCCTAATCTGCCGATCTGAGCTCACAGCTACTCTAATAAATTTTTTAACCCCTAAAGCTAATTCTAACCCTAACCCTAACACCCCCCTAAGTTAAATATAATTTTATTCTAACTAAATAAATTAACTCTTATTAAATAAATTATTCCTATTTAAATCTAAATACTTACCTGTAAAATAAACCCTAATATAGCTACAATATAAATTATAATTATATTGTAGCTATTTTAGGATTAATATTTATTTTACAGGCAACTTGTATTTATTTTAACCAGGTACAATAGCTATTAAATAGTTAATAACTATTTAATAGTTACCTAGTTAAAATAATTACAAAATTACCTGTAAAATAAATCCTAACCTAAGTTACAATTAAACCTAACACTACACTATCAAAAAATTAATTAAATAAAATACCTACAATTACATACAATTAAACCTAACACTACACTATCAATACATTAATTAAATACAATACCTACAAATAAATACAATTAAATAAACTAACTAAAGTACAAAAAATAAAAAAGAACTAAGTTACAAAAAATAAAAAAGAACTAAGTTACAAAAAATAAATTTTTTTTACAAACATTAGAAAAATATTACAACAATTTTAAACTAATTACACCTACTCTAAGCCCCCTAATAAAATAACAAAGCCCCCCAAAATAAAAAAATGCCCTACTCTATTCTAAATTAATAAAGTTCAAAGCTCTTTTACCTTACCAGCCCTGAAAAGGGCCCTTTGCGGGCATGCCCCAGCTCTTTTGCCTGTAAAAAAAACACAAACAATACCCCCCCCAAGATTACAACCCACCACCCACATACCCCTAATCTAACCCAAACCCCCCTTAAATAAACCTAACACTAAGCCCCTGAAGATCTCCGTACCTTGTCTTCACCTCACCGGGTATAGCGATCGGTCCAGAAGAGAGTCCGAAGTCTTGATCCAAGCGGCGGCTGAAGAACTCCATCATCGGGCTGAAGTCGGAAGTCCATCATCGGGATGAAGTCTTCTATCAAGCCGCATCTTCAATCTTCTTTCTTCCGGATCAGAGCGGAACCATCTTCTTCCCATCCGACGCGGAACATCCTCCTCAACTGACGCCTATTCGCCGAATGACGGTTCCTTTAAATGACATCATCCAAGATGGCGTCCCTTGAATTCCGATTGGCTGATAGGATTTTATCAGCCAATCGGAATTAAGGTAGGAATATTCTGATTGGCTGATGGAATCAGCCAATCAGATTCAAGTTCAATTCGATTGGCTGATCCAATCAACCAATCAGATTGAGCTTGCATTCTATTGGCTGTTCCGATCAGTTAATTTATTTCGTTAGAATAAAATTATATTTAACTTAGGGGGGTGTTAGGGTTAGGGTTAGAATTAGCTTTAGGGGTTAAAAAATTTATTAGAGTAGCGGTGAGCTCCGATCGGCAGATTAGGGGTTAATACTTGAAGTTAGGTGTCGGCGATGTTAGGGAGGGCAGATTAGGGGTTAATACTATTTATTATAGGGTTATTGAGGCGGGAGTGAGGCGGATTAGGGGTTAATAACTTTATTATAGTAGCGGTGCGGTCCTCTCGGCAGATTAGGGGTTAATAAGTGTATGCGACGTTGAGGGGGGCAGATTAGGGGTTAATAAATATAATATAGGGGTCGGCGGTGTTAGGGGCAGCAGATTAGGGGTACATAGGGATAACGTAGCTGGCGGTGGTGTACGGAGCGGCAGATTAGGGGTTAAAAAAATTTAATAGAGTGGCGGCGATGTGGGGGGACCTCGGTTTAGGGGTACATAGGTAGTTTATGGGTGTTAGTGTACTTTAGAGCACAGTAATTAAGAGCTTTTTGAACCGGCGTTAGCCCAGAAAGCTCTTAACTAATGACTTTTTTCTGCGGCTGGAGTTTTGTCGTTAGATTTCTAACGCTCACTTCAGCCACAACTCTAAATACCGGCGTTAGAAAGATCCCATTGAAAAGATAGGATACGCAAATGGCGTAGGGGGATCTGCGGTATGGAAAAGTTGCGGCTGTAAAGTGAGCGTTAGACCCTTTCCTGACTGACTCCAAAAACCAGAGTTAGGAGCCTCTAACGCTGGTTTTGACGGCTACCGCCCAACTCTAAATCTAGCCGATAGTTTGTAATCTGCCGGTGAGATGGCTGGCCTGACCCTACCTGCCGAGTACTTTAAAAAGGGACCACAGTATTCAGTGACATGGTCCACCCCCCCATACTGTATATAGTGGTACTGTATAGTGACACTGTTTACCCCCTACCCCCCCATACTGTATTAATAAGGTCTGTAATTTGCTGGTTACACAAACATACACATACATGCATAAATACACACACAGTCACATACATACACACACACACACACACCTTACACACACACATAAACACCAATGGGTAAAACAGAAACACTAACCCCTGTAGTTATGTCACACTCACATGATATCAGTGCAGGCAGTTGTAGGTTAACGTTTTTTATTAAAAAAAAAATTATAAAAAAAAAAAAAAAAAATTTAAGCTGGGCCCCCACCCTCAGGGGCCCAGTCGCACCTGCGACCTCTGCATCCCCTGTAGTTTCGCCCATGGCCCAACCCAAACAATCTACTATACTATGAGCTTCCTAAGATGGGCAAAGAAACAAAATATCTCTTACTACTTCTGATGCTTAGCACAGCCAAGGGGCTCAAACATTCTGCAGGAGTGGAAGGCCAGAGTTGGGGATCTGCTCCGACTTGAGCGTTTTCACTTCAGGAAAACTGGTAGAATCATGACTGATGTACTTATGCAACTGGCATGGGAGGGCAAAGGTCTCTTTTTTTTCTCTCCCTATCCTTCCTCTCTCTTTCTCTCCTTATCTTCACCCCTCACTATCCTAACAATACCAATATTGCCTTGGTTATAAAACAAAAAACAATGTATAACAAGCTCATTTTGGTGGGACTGCAACCCCACCTTAAAACTAAACTTCTTGGACTACTATGTTTTACACTCATCAAGGACTTTAGCTGTATGATGCAGTAGGGCTACTACAAAGCTGTTGTAGTATGTCAAACTGAATGTTTGCATTTTTAGCCTTGTTGTATTGTGCAATTTCTTACAATAAAGCTTGTTTAAAAAAAAAATAACATTTTTAAATGCTGCTCTTTCTTATACATGAGGGGAAAATTAAAGGGACATGAAACCCCAAAATTTTCTTTCATGATTCAGATAGAGAATACAATTTTTTTTTTAAAATGTTTATTTATTATCCAACAATTGGCACAGTTAAACAATAAAACAAGGAGAGAAAAAAAAAAAAAAAAAAAAAGAGAAAGAAGAGGGGGATAACCAAAATAATCAATATCTTCAGGTATTCATACAGAATTACATAGCGTATCATGATACAAAACAAAATCCAACATAAAGTCATCAAAACACCTAAACCTAAAATTTTTGAAACCCGGTTCTTAGTGAATACCTGTTATTGGAGTTTTCCTTATCCAACAATTGACACAGTTATACATTAATGCAAGAAAAAAAAGAAGAAAAAAATAAACAGAGTAATCAGAGGCTTCAGGTATTCACGCAAGGCTACATAAAGCATCATGATACATAACAATATCCAGCATGAGGTTAATAGAGCACCTTAACCTTAAACTTTTCAGACCCAATTCTTAGTATATACCTATTGTTGGGGTTTTCTTTATCTTAAACAGAGAAAAAACGAAAATTGGGAGAGAAGAAAAAAAAAAAAAAAAAAAAAGGGAGGGGGAAAGGGGAGGGGGAGGAAAGGGTGGGGGAGGAGAGGAAGGGGGAAAAAGGGATCCAAGGGAGGGGGAAAAGAGACAGGGAAGGGAAGGGAAGAAGGGAGGGACAGAAGAGACAAGGACCTTCTCCCGCCTCCCCCCAACGAGAGGCCAGAGTGTGAGAGAAGGAGGAAGGGAAGGAGAGGGGGGGGGCATCCCAGAGGATCTCCAATAGGCAGCTCGATCCCTCCATATTACTTAATCGTTACCAGGCACCCAGCAGCACCAGTTCTGAATTTCTAAAAGGGAATATTAGGTAATTCATTTCTGAGATAGGTAATGATTTAATGAAAATTGACCATTTACCAAAGAATTTTTTAATATCTGAATCATTAATGAGATATCTAGTTGCCAAGATAGAGAGGAATATCAATTTATGCCGTGAATTAAGATTCTTGGGGCCAAAGACAATCTGTATCTGAGAGAGACTCACATGAGGGGTTTTGAGGGTTTTATTAAGCCAGAACTCTAGTTTCCACCAGAGGTGCCTTATTCTGGGGCAACTCCAGATCATATGCATTAAATCGACCGCAGGAAATGAACATTTTGGGCACCTATTGAAGCTGAGGTTGTGAATTTTGTGACCCTTTTTGGGAGTAAAGTAAGAATTGTGCAGAAGTTTAACATGTATCTCTCTCTAAGTGGCTGAAAGAGTGACCTGGGCCACCTTGCGGATTGAGGACTGAATAATTTTTACATCGATACTGGCATGTGGAAGCAACTGATTCCATAGCATAGTGATTTTCTCTAGCACTGCTTCACCTTTGCCTGATTTGATTAGCTGATAACAGGGGGAGATAGAGCTAATACCATTCTTAAACAGAGTGACCCAGCTTCCCAATCTGCCCAAATTCCAGTTCCAACCGGTCTCTTTCATAAGCTCGAGCAAGAAATGTCTACTTTGCAGGTAGGCAAATAATTCCTTGTTGTTGATTTGAAATTCTGTTTTCAAATTCTCAAAAGATTTGACGCACCTCCTCTCTATGTCCCATAGTTGTATCAGCCTGTTCAACCCTAGAGTGTGCCATTTCTTAAATATTGCAGAGTTTACTCCGGCCGGGAATTTTGGGTTTCCCTGTAATGGGAGATATTGAGAGACTTTACAATTTAAGGAGAGTAAGTTACTCACTTTCCACCAAGCCTTCAGAGGATTGGAGAAGGATTTAAGCCTTTTAATTTTACCTGGTAATTCAGTAGGCGGGCAGTGGATTAAAGCTAATGGTAAGTAGGGATAGCAGATATTTTCTTCCAGAGAATTATTCGTGACATAATCACTGTGAGAGATCCAGTCGACCACCACTCGGACCAGAAAGGCATAGTTATTTGACCGGATATCTGGGAGTTCAAGACCTCCACTGTCTTTTGGAAGGGAGAGTTTGTTTAAAGAGATTCTTGGCCTTCTCTCCTGCCAAAGAAATCTGCTAAGTGCACTGTTAAGACAGCACACATCTCTTTCTAGAAGGATTAGTGGGATGTTCTGTAATACATATAAGAGCTTGGGAAGCAAAATCATTTTAAATAAGGCAACCCGTCCAGAGATAGAAATGACAAAGATTGCCAGGTTTTTTAATTTCTCTCTAATATTTGTTAGTATTGGAAGAAGATTGAGATTATACAGCTCCCTCGGAAGGGAGGGAATCAGGATTCCTAAATATTTGAGAGAATCTCTGGACACAGTGAAGGGAATATCCGAGGGCGAGTTATTATTTTGTCTGAGCCATAGCAGCTCTGATTTTGCTTCATTGATCTTATAGCCCGAGAAGGATCCAAATTGGGTTGTGATATCTAATAGTTTAGGTATGCTGGTTTTGGTATCTGAAAGATATAAGAGTAAGTCATCAGCATATAGAGCGATTTTTATAACCTGTTTGCCCAGTTTAATACCTGGTAGTAGTTGTCTGACCATAATTGCCAGCGGTTCAATCGAGACGTCGAAGAGCAAGGGGGACAGGGGACACCCCTGGCGTGTTCCCCTTGCGAGGATTATCTGTGGAGACGATAGATAATTAACGATCAAAGTTGTATAGGGTTTTTTGTACAAATTCATAATAAAATTAAGGAACTCACCTCTAAAACCAAACTTGGACAAGGAGGTGAAAAGATGATCGAAATGTATTGAGTCGAATGCTTTCTCTGCATCGATCGAGACAATAGCCAGGTCAGGTGCCTCCCCGTCCCCATTACCCTCCGACGTCTCCATAGTCCTGAAGTACTCTGTAATAGTCAGAGCCTCCCTGATTTTTGCTGAGGAGTTGCGTCCTTGGAGAAACCCAGCCTGATCTGAGTGAATGACAGTGGCCAGTGGAGCCTGGAGGCGCCCAGCAATGATGGAGCACATGATCTTATAATCTCCATTTAAGAGGGCTATGGGCCTGTATGATTCTTTTAGGGAGGGATTTTTCCCAGCCTTCAGGATTAAAATAGTATTGGAGGCAGAAAAAGAGGCGGCTACAGGCTCTCCCTTGACATACATGCTATTATATAAATTCTTAAGATAGGGGGTAATATCAGTGTTAATGATTTTATAAAACTCGTTTGGGAGGCCGTCTGGTCCGGGGGCTTTATTGGTAGCAAGATCTGAAATAATTTTTGTTATCTCTGCTTCAGTAATTGCGGCGTTAAGAATGCCAGCCTCCTCAGTTGAGATTTTAGGACAGGTTATTTTACTCCAGAATTGAGATGCTTGTGTGAGATCTGAGCTCCTTCGTGTATATAAGTCCTGATAATAACTGACAAATACTTTTGCTATCTCAGCCGGCTTATCAAGGAGGGTACCCTCCTGCTGAATACTCTCGATAAGAGATGACTTTTTCTCTCTTTTAACCAGGTTCGCCAGTAATTTGCCTGCTTTGTTTCCAAACCTGTACATTCTCGCTTGGAGTCTCAAGTCCCTCTGTGTCTCCTGGGAGATAGCAAATGTGTCTCTGGTGTTTTTGGCCCGAATGTATTTTGCCCAATTTAAAGGTGACTTTTCAAGTAGGTAGGAGTTATACGAGTTAATTACTGAGTTAGTAATTTCTCTCTCTCTTAGTCTTAGTATCCTGGATCTTTCAGCACTAAAAGCTATGATTTCGCCCCTGAGGACCGCCTTGGCAGCCTCCCAGAAAATCAGAGGAGAGTCAATATGATCCTGGTTATGGTGGAGGTACTCAGAAAACTTAAGTTTGAGCCAGTTTTTAAATTTCAGATCATTCGCAAGACAAGAAGGGAAAACAAAACGTGGTGGTCTATCTTTATACAAGTTGGATTGGATTTCCAACGAAATAGGACCATGATCAGAGAAGAAGATTGGTAATATACCCGTCTTTACTTCTGATAAGATTATTCTGTCTTTGATAAGAAAAAAATAAATTCTGGACATCGTTTTATGAGCTCTCGATAGACATGTAAAGTCCCTAACATCAGGGTTTTGAAGCCTCCAGGCATCTCTTACTGCAAGGTTAAGCATGATTGATTTCATTAACTTAGAGAATACAATTTTAAACAACTTTCTAATTTACTTCTATTATTTAATTTGTTTTATTCTCTTGGTATCATTTGTTGAAGGAGCAGCAATGCACAACAGATTTCTAAATGAACACATGGGTGAGCCAATGACAATCGGTATATATATGCAGCGACCAATCAGCAGCTAGAACCTAGATTCTCTGCTGCTCCTGAGCTTTCAAAGATAAACCTTTTAGCAAAGGATAACAAGAGAATGAAGCAAATGAAATAATAGAAGTAAATTGGAAAGTTGTTTAAAATTGTAATCTCTATCTGAATTATGAAAGAAACATTTTGGGTTTCATGTCCTTTTAAGTACTGAGTAATGATAGTATAAAAGGAACCAAACGTTGTCCATGTTTTTGTGATCCTTCCTGTATGTTGCTAATAAAGACTGACAATAATAAAAAGGGTTCTTTATTATAGTATAAATAAGTAGCAAAACTGTTTTTCAATTTCACCACAATGTGTTAAACCATGTTCAGGTGTTTGTAACGTTGGATTGCACTGCTCCAATCTTTATGATATTTCTGGTGCACCTAGATTTATATAGTAGGTAGTTTTGAAAACAATTAGCACTTGTTGTTGATGAGATATAAAGGTTTAAATTCTCTTATTGAGTTATATTTCCAATATGCTCAGTGTAATGCTCGTGGGATATTTCTCTATCAGACAAAACTTGGCCAGTAGTCTTCTTTTCCCGGCATCAGTGGAATGATAGGAAAAATCCCAGAACAGAGTGCGTTTATGAAATGAGGTTAGAAGTACTCACAGCAGACAGGGTAGTCTTTCACGGCAATAAGATGAAGGCATAATCTGGAAAAAGGGAAGGCAATCCAGCAGTATAACATATCAGGGGTAAACCCATAGAATGGTCAGGAACAGGCAGGTGTCAGCAACAAAGGAAATTCAGCAGTATAACAGTTTAGGGGTAAACCAATAGAATGGTCGGACAGAGTTCAGTAATGATAAGGCAATACAAGGGTTAAGCAGGCAGAGTGGTCAGACAGGCAGAGTTCAGTAATGATATGGCAATCCAGCAATATAAGTAATACAGCACCCAGGAGTACACACAGTAACACCTATACTTGGGCAGTGCAGTAAGGGAAAGTAAGGCACAGATTGGCTCTGAAACACTGACGCGTCTATAGCAATGGCCATAGCAACGAGTCACCACCGCCGCGTCTATGGCAACAGCCATAGCGAGCAGCGGCGTGACGCTCAGTAGTGATTTGGCAGCAGAGGGACTGCATGTTTCTGTTGCCAAAAGGGCAGAGAGTACTTGCAGTGGTTTCTTGTACATATGTAAGTGTATTCAAACTCTACACACTTGCAATACACAAACAATAAATACAAACACTACACAAATAATACACACACACTATACACTCTATACACATACACTACATACCCACTACGTAAATGCTACACGCACACTACATAAACACTACACACACTGAAAGCACACTATACACACACTACACACATTTTACACATACACTACACACACTACGTAAATGATACACACACACACTACATAAACACTACACACGCTGCACACACTAAACACACACTACACACATTTTACACTTACACTACACACACACACTACGTAAATGCTACACTCACACTACATAAACACTACACACACTGAAAACACACTATCTACACACTACAGACTACACTACACATTTTACACATACACTACACTCACACTTCGTAATTGCTACACACACACTACATAAACAGTACACACACTGAAAACACTATGTACACAATAAACACACACTACAGACTACACTACACATTTTACACATACACTACACTCACACTTCGTAAATGCTACACACAAACACTACATAAACAGTACACATCCACTGAAAACATACACTATTCACAAACTAAAGACACACTACACTACAGAAACACTACACACACTGAAAACACACTATGTACACAATAAACACACACTACAGACTACACTACACATTTTACACATACACTACACTCACACTTCGTAAATGCTACACGCACACACTACATAAACAGTACACATCCACTGAAAACATACACTAATCACAAACTAAACACACACTACACTACAGAAACACTACACACAAATGCACTACAAACCACAGATAAGCAACCCACACTGCAAAAACAGACACTACACCACAGTGACGCTAAACACCACAAACACAACATAAATACTATACACATTACATAATACTATACACTATCAAAATACAACACACAAACACGCTGTACCTATGCACTACACACACAAACACAATACACAAACACACTACACAGAAACATCAAACAAATGTGCTAAACACACACTTAATAATACATACTGCACAATTTAAGAGTTTAGGTTCCCAATCAAAGTTAAAGCATGGAATTCATAAATTCCTCCCCCTCCATAGAAATTAATAAGATATACACAGAAGATCTTTTCAAATTTTATTAGAGATATTTTTTGCAGCACATGCACAAATGGTTTCTTTAAAGGTGTTACTACTCTACATGTGACCCACAGGACATATGACATTAGGGAACCAATCAGAATCCTTTAGAAAACTTATCAAATTATTTATCTGCAACAAAAAAAACACTTAATAGTAATTTTCTGTTGAAAACCATTATATACATTTTTGTGAACGATTATCCACCCCTAGTTTATGTGCAAACAAAATGTTAGAAGACTCTTGCTGTATGAACAAAAACACAAATTTTCCACAAGATGGCGATGTGTGATCATTTACTAACATTTAAATCAATAGATTCAGCTGAACATTCTTGGAAAGTGAGTGAGTGATAAATACACAGATTAGCCAAATATAAAGAAAAGAAAATTACACCGCCATAAATATTGTCCTTTTTAATTCCAAAATAAAAAGAATTATGCAATAAATTAAACATTTTTTTTTTTTTAACTATATTAAAGGGACATGAAACCGAAATTTTTCTTTCATGATTTAGAAAGAGCAGGCAAGTTTAACCCCTTAAAGACCACAGCACTTTTCCATTTTCTGTCCGTTTGGGACCAAGGCTATTTTTATATTTCTGCTGTGTTTGTGTTTAGCTGTAATTTTCCTCTTACTCATTTACTGTACCCCCAAATATTATATACCGTTTTTCTCGCCATTAAATGGACTTTCTAAAGATACCATTATTCTCATCATATCTTATAATTTACTATAAAAACAACTATAAAATATAATGAAAAAATTGAAAAAAACACACACTTTTTCTAAATTTGACCCCCAAAATCTGCTACACATCTACAACCACCAAAAAACACCCATGCTAAATAGTTTCTAAATTTTGTCCTGAGTTTAGAAATACCCAATGTTTACATGTTCTTTGCTTTTTTTGCAAGTTATAGGGCAATAAATACAAGTAGCACTTTGCTTTTTCCAAACCATTTTTTTTCAAAATTAGCGATAGTTCACTTTTTCACAAATTTTTAACAAACTTTAGGTTTCTCACTGAAATTATTTACAAACAGATTGTGCAATTATGGCACAAATGGTTGTAAATGCTTCTCTGGGATCCCCTTTGTTCAGAAATAGCAGAGATATATGACTTTGCCACTGCGCACCACCTGTGTATTATGCCCAGCAGTGAAGGGGTTAATAAGGGAGCATGTAGGGAGTTTGCAAGGTTAATTTTATCTTTACTGTAGTAGACAACCCCAAGTATTGATCTAGGCCCATTTTGGTATATTTCATGCCACCATTTCAACGCCAAATGCGATCAAATTAAAAAAAAATGTAAAATGTTTCACAATTTTAGGTTTCTCACTGAAATTATTTACAAACAGCTTGTGCAATTATGGCACAAATGGTTGTAAATGCTTCTCTGGAATCCCCTTTGTTCAGAAACAGCAGACTTATATGACTTTGGCATTGCTTTTTGGTAATTAGAAGGCTGCTAAATGCCGCTGCGCACTATACGTGTATTATGCCCAGCAGTGAAGGGGTTTATTAGGGAGCTTTTAGGGAGCTTGAAGGGTTAATTTTTGCTTCAGTGTAGTGATGTCGCGAATAGTTCGCCGGCGAATAGTTTGCGGTGAACATAGCATGTTTGCGTTCACTGCGGCGGGCGAACATATGCGATGTTCGATCCGCCCCCTATTCGTCATCATTGAGTAAACTTTGACCGTTTACCTCACAGTCAGCAGACACATTACAGCCAATCAGCGGCAGACACTCCCTCCCAGACCATCCCACCTCCTGGACAGCATCCATTTTAGATTCATTTGGAAGCTGCATTCTTAGTGAGAGGAGGGACAGTGTAGCTGCTGCTGATTTAATAGGGAAATTGATAGCTAGGCTAGTGTATTCAGTGTCCACTACAGTCCTGAAGGACTCATCTGATCTCTGCTGTAAGAACAGCACCCCAAAAAGCCCTTTTTAGGGCTAGAACATCAGTCTGCTTTTTTTTTTCCCCTGTGTAATCTAATTGCAGTTGCCTGCCTGCCAGCGTGTGTGTCAGGCTCACAGCGTATACTGTTCCCACTTGCCCAGTGCCACCAATCATATCTGGTGTAACAGTAGTGTACATTTAAAAAAAACAACACTTTTTTGACTGTGAAATAATAGTAGACAGCTGCCAGTACCCAAGATGGCCGCCAATAAGGCAGATGGGGAGGGTTAGAGAGCTGTTTTGGGGGGGATCAAGGAGGTTGGGGGCTAAGGGGGGGATGCTACACCACAGCATATGTAAATATGCTAAAAAAAATTAAAAAAATTAAAAACCTTTTATTTTAGTACTGGCAGATTTTCTGCCAGTACTTAAGATGGCGGGGACAATTGTGGGGTGGGGGAGGGAAGGGAGCTGTTTGGGAGGGATCAGGGGTCTGATGTGTCAGGTTGGAGGCTGATCTCTACACTAAAGCTAAAATTAACCCTGCAAGCTCCCTACAAACTACCTAATTAACCCCTTCACTGCTAACCATAATACACGTGTGATGCGCAGCAGCATTTAGCGGCCTTCTAATTACCAGAAAGCAATGCCAAAGTCATATATGTCTGCTATTTCTGAACAAAGGGGATCCCAGAGAAGCATTTACAACCATTTGTGCCATAATTGCACAAGCTGTTTGTAAATGATTTCAGTGAGAAACCTAAAATTGTGAAATATTTAACGTTTTTTTTTAATTTGATCGCATTTGGCGGTGATATGGTGAGCATGAAATATACCAAAATGGGCCTAGATCAATACTTTGCGTTGTCTACTACACTACACTTAAGCTAAAATTAACTCTACAAGCTCCCTACAAGCTCCCTAATTAACCCCTTCACTGCTGGGCATAAAACACGTGTGGTTCGCAGTGGCATTTAACAGCCTTCTAATTACCAAAAAGCAACGCCAAAACCATATAAGTCTGCTATTTCTGAACAAAGGGGATCCCAGAGAAGCATTTACAACAATTTATGCCATAATTGCATAAGTTGTTTGTAAATAATTTCTGTGAGAAACCTAAAGCTTGTGAAAAAGTGAAGAATATTTTTTTATTTGATCGCATTTGGCGGTGAAATGGTGGCATGAAATATACCAAAAAGGGCCTAGATCAATACTTTGGGATGTCTTCTAAAAAAATATATACACGTCAAGGGATATTCAGGTATTGTTAGAAGGGTTTGTAGAGAGGAGCGCCAATTAAGTCAAGGTCTAGTGTGTGTGTGTGAGTGATGTGTTCACACTGGAGCAGGAAAAAGACCCTTTAGGTGGGGTTTATTTCTAGTGTTAATTGTAAATGCTGATGTAGTAATAGAAATGGATATGAAATGTATAGTTTTACACAATTTATTACAGATACAATATACGATTCATAGGCATAAATCCATGGTACAAAAAGATGTATGTTAAAAGTATAAAATATATAAAGGTAATAAAATGACTAAAAAATGATAACTGATTGGTGGATTGGTGTCCACTTAATTTAAGACTGATTCTGAGCAAAACATGTCTCGGACAAATGTCCTATATAAACATAATCTTATACATATATAAGCAGAACTAAACTCTAAATAATGTGTCCATGAGGGTCATATGTGAGAAGATAGTGGTATGCAGTGAAAAATGATGAGTAAAAATAAAAAATCTTTGGACAAAAAATACAAAAAATGAAAAATAGTATTTGGAAGCAAACTAGTGTGTACACATCTAGAAAACTGTGATATCCAAAAACAATGTGATATCAAATTGTGATTAAAGTGATTTAATCTCAAAATTACATAAAAATATGTAAAAAATTAAAAAATTAAAAAATGGAAAATTAAAAATCCATGTGAGTGAGAGTATGTATCAACAAAAAATGTGACAATGTGTGTCAAAGAAAATGTGAAACAATACACATTAAATGGACAATAAATGGACAATAAAAACTAAAATAAGGCAGTTAATAATGTTTTAGCATAGATAATAAACAGATATTTGATAAACAAATAAATATAGATTGTTCTACAAAATCATAACAATGTGGTATATGTCCTAGTAACTGTATGTCCTAAGATAGTCCTTATGAAATGTCTCTTTACTTCCGATGCTTCTTATTTATCTAATGTTAGGGTGTAAAAAGTGTTTTCAGATGCCTCTATTCCCAGGCATTTAAAGATAAAATGGTATTTGTAAATAGAAAGGTATAAAAATATGACGATGAAAGGTAACAATGAAAGGGCTGGGATATCCTCAAAGCCTAAAAAATAAAGAAAAATAACATAGTATAATACTGTTAAAATGTAAATAAATCAAGAAATATAGCTCACCATATAGATGTCAACGCGTTTCGGCCCACTGCTTGGGCCTTTCTCAAGACTAGTATATGGTATAGTATGGGTGAGCATGGTCTTTTATAATGATGTATGGCCAATGGGGACTCTCTTGGAATTGCGCCAAAAAAATTGCGCCAAAAAATTGCGCCAAAATTAGTTGACTCCCTGATACCGGAAGTTGTAAACCGGAAGTGACTGATTAATCTCAATTCTATGTTCGTTATTTATAATGTTCGTTTATAACTTAATCGTATCTTTTAATATGGCCAACCTCTTATTTATCTTAGTAAGACTTCTCTGATATCTTCTTGAATCAGAACCTGTTAGTCTATTTAGTGCTAACCTGAATTTTGCTCAACCGGATGTTCGTTCCGAAACCGGAAGTTGATTTGGTCAAAACCGGAAGTTCTAGTTTTACTGATTCCGGTTCCGGTTCTTTTCGTTATACCGGAAGTGTTAGAGCATCGGACCAAAAAACAATTTTTAAGATGTTGTCTAAATATGAAAATTTTATGTTTAAAAACAAATGTATTAAAAATATATTAAAATTATATTTGTATCATAGATTGGTTATTTCTATGGTGTGTGTCGGGTGTTCAAGTGAGCTTGTCACTTACTTGTATGTGTGATTCCAAAAACTTGTTCTGTTAGATTTACATGGATGATACATGTTCTCTTTACATATTATGACTCTTTCTTGGGATTTGTGGAAATGGGTTCGATAAATCTGGTGTTTTGGGGTAAGGTATTCGTTTGACTGACTCAGTCGAAATTGGATTTTTCTTAGGTTTTCCTTATGATCCCTTACTTAGGTGTATGAGGGGGAGTTCTATCGTTCCGACTGTACATTCCTAGATCTTCTAAGAGAGGTCGGGTATCCTTTTGTGTAATGTGTACCTGCTAAATGGTTAATTTGGTAATGGATAATCTATATGTAGAAAAAATACCATATATTAAAAAATTAAAAAATTAATTAATTAGTTCTCATTCAGTAGACTGCGTTGTTTCTTGGGTTATGGTTCTCCTCGCTTGTACTCTCATTGGGCCCTAGACTACTTTCTTAGGCAGAGTGTCTTGACCGTTATAGTATCTTCCCCTTTGATAACTTAGGATTGGAAGGATTCTTCACAATGATTATTTCAGAGTTAGTAAGTGAGAGAGATCCTCCTTGTTGTTTAGACCTCTGGGGAACAGGCAGTCTAGTTCAAAGATCCATCTTGACTCTGATATCAGTAGTTGTCTTTCGTAGTCTCCTCCTCTCCAGTTGGGTTTCACTTTTTGGATCCCATAGAAACTAAGATCTTTCATGTTGCCTTTGTGTTGTACCGTAAAGTGCCTGTATAGTGCAGTTTCTGTGCTTCCGTGCTCAATTTGTAGTATGTGCTCCCGAATTCTATCTTTAAGGCATCTTGAAGTCTGGCCGACATACTGGAGACCGCAGCTGCATTGCACTATGTAGATAATTCCTTTATTGTTACATCTGATCAGATCTTTGATGGTATGTTTCTTTGTCGAATAATTGGAATGGAAGTGTTTCGTCTTTAAGCCTCTTTTGCAAGCCTTGCAACTGGGGCAAGGAAAAAAACCTTGTATCTGTTTGCCTGATATGTCTCTATCTTTTGTTGTTCCTAGGCAAGGAATACTTGGGGCCAAGATGTTCTTTAGGTTGTTGGATTTCCTATAGATAAATCTTGGTTTATCCATAAGAGTTTCTCCAATTATGTCGTCATTCTTGAGTATGTGCCAATGGTTCTTTATAATTTTTTCTATGGTTCTCCTGTTTTCGCTATACTGAGTAATGAAAGCGACATCTATTGCATTCGAGTTGTTTTCAGTCTTGTTATCCTTGTTTTTATACTGAAGTAGTTCACGGCGGTCTCGTCTCCTCACTTCTTCTATATCTTTATTCAGTTTATCTTCTCCATATCCCCTTTCCATGAATCTTGACTTGAGTTTTTCTGCCTGTGTCTCCCAAAGGTCTTGGTCGGAACAGTTCTTCTTTAGTCTCAGTAGTTGTCCTTTTGGTATATTTGCTTTCCAACTTGCGTGATGACAGCTTTCACTATGGATGTAATTATTACAATCCACAGGTTTAAAGTACGTGGATGTCTTCAGTTTTCCATCCTCTATTGTTATTTTGAGATCCAGAAAGGTGATTTCAGTACTGCTGATCTCATAGGTGAATTTTAAGTTACAAATATTGTTATTCATAACATTGATGGTATGTTCCAGATCTTCCCTGGGGCCCTTCCATATCATAAGTATATCATCTATGTACCTATGATAGGATACCAGGTCCGCGCCGGCTGGGCAGGACTCCCAAAAGATGTTCTCCCATCTGCCCATGTACAGGTTGGCGTAGCTCGGCGCGAACCTGGTCCCCATAGCTGTACCACACAGCTGTCTATAGAACTTTCCGTCGTGGTTGAAATAGTTGTGAGTCAATATGTAGCTTATTCCCTCTAGAATGAATTTCTTTTGGGGTTCTGGTACTGTGTTGTCCTTATTCAAGAAATGTTCTACTGCCTCCCGACCTCCTTCGTGTGGTATACTGGTGTATAAGGAGGTGACATCGCATGTTACCAGTAGATAGTTGTCCATCCATTTTGTGTTCTCCAGGATGTTTAGTATCTGTGTGGAATCTCTTATGTAGGATGGTAGTTGTAATACATATTTTTGTAGTTTCTTGTCCAGATACTCAGATAAATTACTCGATAGGGACCCAATCCCTGATATTATTGGTCGTCCCGGGGGGTTGGTGAGTGTCTTATGTATTTTGGGAAGGTGGTAGAAGACTGGGGTTATGGGGTGCTTGATGTTAATGTACCTATATTCCTTTGTATTGAGGATTCCATTTTCATGTGCCTCCCCTAGTAAGCCTTCTAATTCTTCCTTGTATCCTCCTACTGGATTCCTTCCCAAAACTTCATATGTTTCCTTATCTGATAGTATTCTTGTACATTCGTTACCGTAGTCCTCTTTATTCAGGATTACGATCCCGCCACCTTTGTCTGCGGGTTTAATCACCAAGTTCTTGTTCTTCTCTAGGGATCTTATCGTCTGCATTTGGCTCTTCGTGAGGTTGTGTCGATGTTTATTCAATTTGTTCTGGCTGATGTTCTTTAGGTCACTGCATACCACGGTGTCAAAGGCTTCTATGGCGCTGCCTTTGCTGTGGATTGGATAAAAAGATGACTTGGGTTTAAGGTCAGAATGTTGATATGGGTCCGGGACTTCCTGAGTTGATCCTGTTGGCAGTGTTCTACTGTTGTATTCAATAGGAGATTTCATGAAGTGTCGTTTTAATGTCAGTTTTCTTACAAACTGTTTCACATTCACAAACGTGTCGAATTTGTTCAGACTATTGGAGGGGGCAAAAGAAAGTCCATAACTTAAAACAGAGTTCTCTTTATCTGTTAGTGCGGTAGTACTCAGATTGAGGATTCCCTTGGTCGTATCCTTCTTCTCTGGACTTGCGTGTTCGGGTTGTTTCTGATTGGTATTTACTCGCCTACCGCCCCTCTTTCCTCTGTGACTTTTCTTTTTTCCATAGGGTGTTGGAAGTCGTCTATATTTGGATTTTTTCTCTTTGTAGACGTCCTTTCTAATTCTTTTGTTGTGGTCTGGTGCTCTTCTAAAAAATGATGTCCTGGAGTGGGGTTTGTTAGAGTTATGCTTGGTTTTCCATTCTTTATTATGTTGTTTGGTGTACCAATCATGGATCTTGTGTCCTGTTGTGTGGTTGTTCTTTTCTGTGCCTCCACAGGTCTTGGTTGGTTGCCATTTGGTGTGTTCCAGTGGCCTTGGTAATCTTTCTTGTGGTTGTGGTAGTTGGAGTACTGGATAGGACTGTGCTGATATTGTTGATAATGAGATCCATTGGGAGTGTATGGTGTTCCATCAGGCCTGATATTGAAGTGTCTTCTATCATTTGGTCTGGGATGGTGATTTCCATATCTTGGTCTGTCGTTGTTCCTCCATCTGGGATATTGATTATATCCATATGTGAAATTCTCCTCTGGATTCCAGCGTGGTGAATATATATTTTCCCTGTGATAATGTGGTCTATGAGGCAGATAGTTGTTTGAATCCCTATCTCTATGGGGATCTTCGTTATGATAGTTATTGTAATAATTGTTGTTATGCCTCTGTCCCCCAAGTGTCCGTTGGTAGCCCCACTGGCTTCTGGGATTGGACATATGTCGTTGTCCTTCCCTTTCCCACCTTGATTGGTTCTGATGTTGTCTGTATTCAAATTGGTGGTATCTCTCTCTTGGGGTACTGGGTGCTTGTTCATAAGCTTGATCGCCTCTATGTTGGAATCTTGTTCTGGGTCTGTTCCTTCTATGGGTGACTTGTGTCCATTCTTCCTCCGGTGGTGGTCTACTCTCCAAATCATTGGGAGGTGAGGTTTCTGTCTCTATGTTTTCCATGGCCTGACTCATATCACTATTCTTAATGGTATTGAGTTCTCTGTTTAGTTTCTTGCTTTTCTTGCTGATAATGTCTTCTCTAATCTTGGACACCTTCCTTTCCAGGCTCTCTTTCTTTTCAGTGATTTCTTTGGTGTCTAATGGATGGCCTTCTGGTCCAATCAATTCAACTTCGTTGGTCTTAATCTCAATGTCAACCTGCTTGAGAATGGATTCCCTGTGTTCAATGATTGCCTCCATGAGTGATCTTGATGCTGTTGGATATTCAGGTATTCCTGACAGATATCAGGGTTCCAATGTAACTAGCGCTCATTTTGAAAAAAAGTGGTTTTGAAATAGCAAAGTGCTTCTTGTATTTATTTCCCTATAACTTGCAAAAAAAGCAAAGAACAAGTTAACATTGGGTATTTCTAAACTCAGGACAAAATTTAAAAACTATTTGGCATGGTTGTTTTTTGTTGGTTGTATATATGTAACAGATTTTGGGTGTCAAAGTTAGAAAAAGTGTGTTTTTTTTCCATTTTTTCCTCATATTTTATAATATTTTTAATAATAAATTATAAGATATGATGAAAATAATGGTATCTTTAGAAATTCCATTTAGTGGCGAGAAAAACGGTATATAATATGTGTGGGTACAGTAAATGAGTAAGAGGAAAATTACAGCTAAACACAAACACCGCAGAAATGTAAAAATAGCCCTGGTCCTTAAAGGGAAAGTTCACCCAAAAACTTTCTCCCCTTTAAGTTATTCCCAATGATCCTTTTTTACCTGCTAGAGTGTATTAAATTGGTTGCAAGTAGCTCCTTTACTCATATTTCAGCATTTGAAATAGCTGATTTAGCTTGTGGTTTCCCAACCTATACTGAAAGTTTTGATACTGGCGTATACGCTATTGACAAGCCTGAGTAAACACAGCCAGCAGAAGAGATTACACTCTCAGTGGGGGCATGATAGTTAAGTAATAAAATGATAATTTTCCATTGTTCTCTCTATGTATTGAGCTTTGGTGTTCCAGACAAATATAAGATAAGGAAGCAAGTCTGGGTACATGAAAGTGAGAACATAATGAGATCTGATATTACCTGAAGCTCAACCCATTGTAATAGGCTGTGGTTTCAAAGCACAAAACCAGCTACTTCAGATACACAAATAACCCCGAAAATCCAATTTCTCAAATATTTTATACTCTGCAGTTGGTTTAACAAGTCATTTAAAATACATTTATGGAAAAACAATTTTACAGTGTACTGTCCCTTTAAGGGAAAGAAATTGAAAAATGGCCTTGGTCCTTAAAGGGTTAAAAAAAACATAGAAATTTGACTGTGAAATAATAGCAGTCAGTGGAGGGGGGCGGGATCGTGGGCGGGGATGTCCGGGGGCGCGCAGGGAAGCACGCGCGTGCACGGAAGGGCGGGTGCAGGCGCGTGCACGGGGAGGGAGCGGGTGGGAACCGCTACACTACAGCAAAAGTTGGTGTAAAATTTAAAAAAAAAGGAATAATAATAATAATAAAAAAAAAAGATCAGGCAGGTGGTGGGGTTGGTCTGTCGGGGGGGGGGGAGGGGAAGCTACACTACAGAAACCCTCCCCCCCCAGAAAAAAAGACTTTTTTTTTGCAAACTGGGTACTGGCAGACAGCTGCCAGTACCCAAGATGGCCGCCAATAAGGCAGATAGGGAGGGTTAGAGAGCTGTTTTGGGGGGGATCAGGGAGGTTGTGGGCTAAGGAGGAATGCTACACCACAGCATATGTAAATATGCTAAATAAAATTAAAAAAAAATTAAAAACCTTTTATTTTGGTACTGGCAGACTTTCTGCCAGTACTTAAGATGGCGGGGACAATTGTGGGGTGGGGGAGGGAAGGGAGCTGTTTGGGAGGGATCAGGGGGTCTGATGTGTCAGGTGGGAGGCTGATCTCTACACTAAAGCTAAAATTAACCCTGCAAGCTCCCTACAAACTACCTAATTAACCCCTTCACTGCTAACCATAATACACGTGTGATGCGCAGCAGCATTTAGCGGCCTTCTAATTACCAGAAAGCAATGCCAAAGTCATATATGTCTGCTATTTCTGAACAAAGGGGATCCCAGAGAAGCATTTACAACCATTTGTGCCATAATTGCACAAGCTGTTTGTAAATGATTTCAGTGAGAAACCTAAAATTGTGAAAATTTAACGTTTTTTTTTAATTTGATCGCATTTGGCGGTGGAATGGTGGCATGAAATATACCAAAATGGGCCTAGATCAATACTTTGGGTTATCTACTACACTACACTTAAGCTAAAATTAACTTTACAAGCTCCCTACAAGCTCCCTAATTAACCCCTTCACTGCTGGGCATAAAACACGTGTGGTGCACAGTGGCATTTAGCAGCCTTCTAATTACCAAAAAGCAACGCCAAAGCCATATAAGTCTGCTATTTCTGAACAAAGGGGATCCCAGAGAGCATTTACAACCATTTTATGCCATAATTGCATAAGTTGTTTGTAAATAATTTCTGTGAGAAACCTAAAGTTTGTGAAAAAGTGAACAATATTTTTTTATTTGATCGCATTTGGCGGTGAAATGGTGGCATGAAATATACCAAAATGGGCCTAGATCAATACTTTGGGATGTCTTCTAAAAAAAATATATACACGTCAAGGGATATTCAGGTATTCCTGAGAGATATCAGGGTTCCAATGTAACTAGCACTCAATTTGAAAAAAAGTGGTTTTGAAATAGCAAAGTGCTTCTTGTATTTATTTCCCTATAACTTGCAAAAAAAGCAAAGAACATGTTAACATTGGGTATTTCTAAACTCAGGACAAAATTTAAAAACTATTTAGCATGGTTGTTTTTTGGTGGTTGTAGATGTGTAACAGATTTTGGGTGTCAAAGTTAGAAAAAGTGTGTTTTTTTCCATTTTTTCCTCATATTTTATAATATTTTTAATAATAAATTATAAGATATGATAAAAATAATGGTATTTTTAGAAAGTCCATTTAGTGGCGAGAAAAACGGTATATAATATGTGTGGGTACAGTAAATGAGTAAGAGGAAAATTACAGCTAAACACAAACGCCGCAGAAATGTAAAAATAGCCCTGGTCCTTAAGGGAAAGAAATTTAAAAAATGGCCTTGGTCCTTAAAGGGTTAAAAAAAAAAACTAGAAATTTGACTGTGAAATAATAGCAGTCAGTGGAGGGGGGTGGGATCGTGGGCGGGGATGTCCGGGGGCGTGCACGGAAGCATGCGCGTTTACGGAAGGGCGGGTGCAGGCGCGTGCACGGGGAGGGAGCGGGTGGGAACCGCTACACTACAGCAAAAGTTGGTGTAAAATTTAAAAAAAAAGGAATAAAAATAATTAAAAAAAAGATCAGGCAGGTGGTGGGGGTTGGTCTGTGGGGGGGGGGAGGGGAAGCTACACTACAAACTGGGTACTGGGAGACAGCTGCCAGTACCCGAGATGGCCGCCTATAAGGCAGATGGGGAGGGTTAGAGAGCTGTTTTGGGGGGGATCAGGGAGGTTGGGGGGTAAGGAGGAATGCTACACCACAGTATATGTAAATATGCTAAAAAAAATAAAAAATAAAATAAAAACCTTTTATTTTAGTACTGGCAGACTTTCTGCCAGTACTTAAGATGGCGGGGACAATTGTGGGGTGGGGGAGGGAAGGGAGCTGTTTGGGAGGGATCAGGGGGTCTGATGTGTCAGGTGGGAGGCTGATCTCTACACTAAAGCTAAAATTAACCCTGCAAGCTCCCTACAAACTACCTAATTAATCCCAGAGAAGCATTTACAACCATTTATGCCATAATTTCATAAGTTGTTTGTAAATAATTTCTGTGAGAAACCTAAAGTTTGTGAAAAAGTGAACAATTTTTTTTTATTTGATCGCATTTGGCGGTGAAATGGTGGCATGAAATATACCAAAATGGGCCTAGATCAATACTTTGAGATGTCTTCTAAAAAAAAATATATACATGTCAAGGGATATTCAGGTATTCCTGACAGATATCATGGTTCCAATGTAACTAGCGCAGGTTTTGAAATAGCAAAGTGCTTCTTGTATTTATTTCCCTATAACTTGCAAAAAAAGCAAAGAACATGTAAACATTGGGTATTTCTAAACTCAGGACAAAATTTAGAAACTATTTAGCATGGGTGTTTTTTTGGTGGTTGTAGATGTGTAACAGATTTTTCAGGGCCTGCCAGGGCACAGTGTCACACCAGTGCAACTCATATCTGGTGTAACAGTAGTGTACATTAAAAAAAATACAATTTTGACTGTAATAGATTGAGTAGCAGTTAGTTTCCTGCAAGCGTGTGTGTCAGGCCTATAGCGCCTACTCTTCCAACTTCTGCCAGTGCACTGTGCCACTCATATCTGTTGTCACAGTAGCTTGCACGCATAGTACCACTAATCGAAAAAAAAATGACAGGCAGAGGCAGGCCACCCCGCAGGGGCCGTTGTGGTCGTGGTGCTGTGATTCCCTTTGGCCCTAGAATAATGCCAAGTGTTCAGAGGCCACGTACCCTGAACTTGAAAAGTTCTGAGGACATAGTTGACAGGTAACACAGGACACCCAATCTTCTACAGCTTCCGCTTGGAACCTTGACGCACCATCCTCCTCCAGCTTAGCTTCGGGCACCTCTCAAGTTACCACTCGCCCGCCTGCCGCCACCACCAACACTAGCACCACAGCCGCTTCACTTGATCTGTCAGAGGAGTTATTTACACATCAGTTGGAAGAAATTAGTGATGCACAACCATTATTGCCAGAGGATGTAGATAATAGGGATATGTCTCAGTCAGGCAGCATTACACACATGGACATACGGTGTGATGATGACGATGTTGTACCCTCTGCGGGAGTTTGGTCTGTCACTGTGAAGCGGGCGTAACCCTTACACTACCTGATCGATACAACATCATACCTGATGTTTTAAAGCACGTTATTCCAAACAATTTAGGAATGTTAGGTGATTTATGTCCCTGTGGGTTTTAAAATTCGCCTGCCCATTGAAGTCTATGGCGGTTCGCCTGGTTCGCGAACTTTTGCGGAAGTTCGCGTTCACCATTCGCGAACCCAAATTTTTATGTTTGCGACATCACTAGTGTAGTTTAGTAGACAACACAAAGTATTGATCTAGGCCCATTTTGGTATATTTCATGCCACCATATGCGATCAAATAAAAAAAAATGTTCACTTTTTCACAAACTTTTTCACAAATTTTAGGTTTCTCACTGAAATTATTTACAAACAGTTTGTGCAATTGTGGCACAAATGGTTGTAAATGCTTCTCTGTGATCCCAGTTATTCAGAAATAGCAGACTTATATGGCTTTGGCATTGCTTTTTGGTAATTAGAAGGCCGCTAAATGCCGCTGTGCACCACACGTGTATTATGCCCAGCAGTGAAGGAGTTAATTAGGTAGCTTGTGGGGAGCTTGCAGGGTTAATTTTAGCTTTAGTGTAGAGATCAGCCTCCCACCTGAGACATCCCAGCCCCTGATCCCTCCCAAACAGCTCTCTTCCCACCCCCACCCCACAATTGTCTCTGTCATCTTAAGTACTTAGTACTAAAATAAAAAGCATTTATTTTTATATTAATTATGTAGTGTTGCATCCCCCCTTAGCCCCCAAACTTCCTGATCCCACCCATACAGCTTTCTAACCCTCCCCCTCTACCTGTCTGCCAGTACCCAGTTTGCCCAAAGAAAGTTTTTTTTTTTTAAATATTAAAAATAACGTTTTTTCTGTAGTGTAGCTGCCCCCCTCCCCCCCAGATCCCTTGGCCAATATTTAAATATCACTCCCTCTCCCTCCCTCCTTCATGTTGATGCTTACTTTTATTTTTTGTGTGTAAATTTGGCGCACGCGCGCACGCCCTTGATGTCCACCACAGCGCATCCGTGACTGAACGAGCAAACATCAGTGTACACCGGAACAGGAACAAGCCATTGATAGGCCACCCAACAGAGTGGATCTCTCTGCATCGATGGTTTACAAAGGGTATTGCAGTGATGCCTCAATATTGAGGCATCACTACAATACCCTGGAAGCAACTGGAAGTGATTTAATGATCGCTTTCAGTGCTTCACTTCAAACCCCAGAGGACATGCCAGACACGTCCTTGGTTGTTAAGGGTAGTTTTTTGGAGGACCTACCTGGCATGTCCTCGGTCGTTAAGCGGTTAAACAACTTTCAAATTTACTACTATTATCTAATTTGCTTCATTTGATTGATATCTTTTGATGAAGAACATGTCTAAATAGGCTTAGTAGCTGCTGATTGGTGGCTGCACATTGATGCCTTGTGTGAATAGCTCACCCATGTGCATTGCTATTTCTTCAACAAAAGATAGCTAAATAATGAAGCAAATGAGATAATAGAAGTATATTGGAATGTTGTTTTAAATTGTATTCTCTATCTGAATCATGAAAGAGAAAAGTTGGGTTTCATGTCCCTTTAACATAAAGTTAATAAAAATGTGTGATGTATGTATATATTATAGAGCAACTATGTTAAAAAAAAAGAGAAGCTAAATCAAGAAAAAAGTAAGTATAGAGCCAAAAAGGCTTGCAGCGTCATAAGGGTTAAGGCTGGCAGGGAGAGGGAAGATGGAGGGGAGTGTTGTGAGTTGCAACAATGTTGCGGGGAAAGGGAGTGGCTTACCTTTCTTAAGCTGGTGTCTACAGTTCCTGTTCCTCTTCAGGAAGCTGTCAAGTTGATTCTTCTTCTCTCCATCTTCAATTCTTCTGTTGATCATGAGACGTCCCAGGAGATCTTCTGCTCCACCTCTGAGATTTAGAGAGGGAAATATACCTGTTACTCGGTGTGGATTACAGGAACAGCAGATAAGTATCAATGAATCTGAGGAATTTATTCCTCCCTCCCAAAATATTGTAGAAACCCCCCTTCTCTCCCCACTGTTCAGAGCCCTGTTCAGATCCCTACTCCCACACATAGACCCCCAGTCATAGCTAGGGCAGAGATTCACCCCCCTCCATCTATTCAGCTTCCCAGTCCAAATACTGTGGTTCCTGAGTCTCAGCCTAATCCTCCTGCGGATCAGGGTGTTAAGACATTTTTATCATCCACAGCTTTGCCGGGCCATAATCAAAACCCACCCATTTCCCTCATGAATATGTTTGCAACCCTCCCCCTCCGTGGCAGGTGCAGTGGCATCCCTACTTTCTTCAATAGCAGCCGCTATTACATCTTGCCAGACTATCACAAATTTTAATCCTGCTGCTCAGCAGGTAATGCCCCCCCTTTGAATCCTGGTCAAGTAGTGGCAGAGGATGCAATTTTAGTGCCAGATCCGCCATTACATATTAACCCCACGAGGCTTGCAGTCCCTATTGAGGCTTGCCCCTCCCCCTGGGCCTTCACTATCAGGCGCCGATGCTTCCAGTGACGTTATCCATCGAGTCACAGGCCCTACAAAGAAGATTGACGATCAGACACGGCTCTCTGGCAGGTGAGCACCGTAAGCGCAATCTAGCCAGAGGCTGCCTAGTCGTTCGCTGAAGAGGGCAAGCTGGGTCACAGCAGTGTTTTGGGGCTTATAGAGCAAGTGCAACAAGCAATAGCTTAGCTTCATTGGAGGGCAGTGTGACACAAGTGAATGAGGGGAATGTGATGCAGATGATTGATGGAGGTGAATGGGTTACTATGGCAATCAATTATGTTAATACTAACGAAGCAGGGTCAATTAACAATGATATTAGTCATAGCAATGTTGAGCAGAATCTGAATGCTGATGTGAATGTTACTATGCCAGTTATTGATACTATGAATGTGCCCATGCAGAATATTACCATGCCAAACGTTAATGCTATTAATGTGCCCATGCATAATGTTACCATGCCAAATGTTGATACTATGAATGTGCACAGGCAGAATGTTTATATGCCAAACATTAATGCTAGACATGTGCCCATGCAGGATGTTTCCATGCCAAACGTTAATGCTATTAATGTGCCCATGCATAATGTTACCATGCCAAATGTTGATGCTATGGATGTGCACAGGCAGAATGTTTATGTGTCAAACGTTAATGCTAGACATGTGCCCATGCAGAATGTTACCTTGCCAAGTGTTAATGCTATAAATGTGCCCAGGTAGAATGTTAACATGCCAAACGTTAATGCTATTAATGTGCCCATGCAGAATATTAATGTTGGTAGTGTGGCTGTGCAAGGGGGTACTAATGTGCAAACTGCAGTGAATAGTAATATAATTGAGCAGACATTTCCTGTCAGTATGCCTGTGTCAGAATTGGGGGTTCAGGCCCATCTTGGAATGCCTACACAGGGGGTGGGGAATGTTTGCAAGAAAGGTGTGGGTAGGGCCCCTCAGGTCACCCCTGTTTTTCCTCTGGTTTCAGGGCAAAGTGCTTGCGATTTTATTTCCGTTTCGCAGGAGGTTCTATCAGGAAAGCAGATTTCCTCTGCCACCCCATCACCAGTGGCTGCCACCCCATCACATGTAATTGCGACTGAAAGTGCCAGGACCTCCTCATCAACACCATTGCCAGCTGTTCAATCTTCATCTTCAGCTGGAAATATGAATACTGAAGGCCCTATCCCAGTCCCTATGCACCCATGGGGGCAGCAGAGTCGCAGACTCTTCCACCATGGACTCTGACTTAGATAGCGACACGTCTTTAGGATTAAAATCCAAGGGACATAAGCGCATTTATGCTTAAGCAAATAAAGTCAGGTCAACTACAAAAAGATCAGAGGGTGGAGGTAGCGGCTCTTTTACTTCAAGGACAGTCACAGGTAACCCCACTAGTACTTACCAGGAAAAACAGCTTTAGCGGGTGAAGCTTTATCTTGCCCCATTTTTTCGCTTCATGGTTGTCTGAAGCAAAAAATAGTTAGAAGAATTCAGAAGGGCCGTTATGTAAACATTTTTTAACTTTCCCTTGAGGCGCATAGGCAGAAGGAGAGAAGTGCAGATGGGACAGGTCCTAAAGGAATAAAAAGACCAGAAACATTTGATGAGTGGCTAAAATGCTTTAGGATCCTCTTGTCATGTTACCTGGTTAAGTACCTAGATCAGGGTCAAGCGTTGCTAAAGCATACTTATACTATACACTGGATTTATCAGCATCATAAAGATGGTGTATGGAGGGAGTATGACTCAGAGTTTAGGAGGAAAAAGGCCGGGAATTCTTCACTAAACTTTGGGTCACAGGAGATGCATTTGTGGTACCGCTTGGGTCCAGAAAGGTCTCCTTCACCACCAGCAACCAGTAGGGGCATAAGAGCGCGTTTTCAAAATAGGAATAAGCGTAAAGGTAAGGAGTGCTGGGCCTTTCAGGAAAATAGGTGTGACAAAGGCACCGTCTGCCTTTACCGGCACGTATGCAAGTTTTGCGGGGCCTTTCATTCGGAATCGGATTACTCCAGAAGGAAGGACTCCAACATTGATAAACCAAAAGCCCGTCAATCCTCTACAGCTAAGAGCGCCCACCCCGGTGAGGGTGGACGTCCTTGAGCTGTGGTTACATACATATCCAGACCACCATGTAGCAAGCTTGCTCTTGGCAGGATTTACGGATGGATTTGTGATCCCAATAAAAAAATCTGTTGTGGGTTCACACTATCATTGCAATCTTAAGTCAGCATACCAACATCCCAGAGTAGTTAGGGAGAAGCTAGCTAAGGAAATATCTTTGGGGAGAGTAGTGGGCCCCTTTAGTGTACCATCTTTCCCTGATTTGGTTATCTCTCTTTTAGGAGTGGTCCCAAGAAGGAACATGGAACGTTTCGCCTGATTCAGCAGCTCTCTTACCCTGAAGGGAAGCTCAGTTAGTGATGCTATTGACTCTGAGCTCAGCACAGTTCACTAACAGTCATTTGATAAGGCTCTTGACTTGGTCCATGGGGTTGGTAGAGGTGCTTTGTTAGCTAAACTGGATATTGAGTCGGCTTTCCATCTCTTGAAATCCTTCCCTCTTATGGGATGTAAATTCGAAGGTAGTTACTATGTAGACCAATGTTTACCTATGGGTTGTGCTATCTCTTGTTTGCTGTTTGAATATTTTAGCACCTTCTTACATTTGGCGGTGGCCAAACTAATAGGAGGGGATCCCATAGCTCACTACCTAGATGATTTTCTCCTGGTAGGGGAACAGGGTACGGACAGGTGTATTCAGCTCATGGCGGAAATGAGAGGCCTCATGTCCCAGGTGTTCCGTAGCGGAGGATAAAACCCAGGGTCCGTGCACTAAATTGACCTTTCTAGGTATCGAAATTGACACCTTACAGATGGTATGCAGGCTATCCATAGATAAGATACAGAATATGTTGGAATCAGTTTGTGCGGCTGTTTAAAAAAAATATGTATCTTTGAGGGACCCTCAATCTCTCCTCGGTTTGTTGAATTTTGCTTGCAGGGTGATCCCCATGGGGAGGGTTTTCATCAGGAGACTAGAAAGTCATCTTAGGGGCAACCCTAGGGTGTCTGACAGAATAGGTGTTTCTCGAGACATGGTAGAGGACTTGAAAGTTTGGGAAGCATTTTTGATACAATTTAATGGGATCAGTGTGTGGCGATCTAGCCCGGTATCTAGCCAGACCCTGCATTTGTTTACTGACGCAACGGGGTCTCACGGGTATGGGGCTTATTTTCAGGGGGAATGGTGTGCGGGGCCCTGGCCACTTGGATGAAGTTCTTCCCCTCAGGAACCTCACGCTGCTAGAATTGTTTCCCATTGTCATGGCAGTTGAATTTTGGGGATAGAGGTTGCGGAATAGATCAGTGGTTTTTTGGACAGACAACCTTAGCATTATGCATTCTATTAACAGGCTTTCCGCATCCTGTGTGACCATGGTAAGGCTGTTAAGATGTCTTCAGCTTAATATTCACTTCCACGCTAGCAATGTCCCAGGCTGCCCTATCTAGGTTTGATTGGGTGACTTTTAGAAAGTTAGCGCCTCAGGTCGGCCAAAGACGGGCTAATCTGTCCCAGTTTTCTTTGGCAGCTGGTGAAATCTGGCTCTCCTTAAATCCCTTAGTTTGCTCATCCCTTGCCCCAACAACTTGGTGAACTTATGTTAGGCTTTGGAAAGAGTGGGACCAATTTTTCAGTGCTCGAGGGGTGGATTCATCAGTTAACTCTCAGGTGATGTTATGTGAGTGGTTGGTGTGTATGCAAGTTTGTGGAAGGTTGCAGTCCAGTCCCGTCTAGTGGCTCTGTAATTTTTCTTTAAGCTGTTGGGAGCAGAGATCCCACAGGGTTCTTTTTTGTTAGGCAGACTCTTAAAGGTTGGGAGTGGTTACAGGCCAATAAGAGCGACATTAGGGAGCCCATTACACAAGACCGTCTTGAGAGGCTGGTGACGGTTTTACACAACATTTGTAGTACAGATTTCGAGATTATGCTTTTCAAGGCAGCCTTTGCTTTGGCATTTGCGGGGGCCTTACGAAGTAAAGAATTAGTATCCCCTTCCAAAAAACATTTAAATAAGGGAGTGCAGTTAGAGCATATCAGGATTTATCCTTTGGTTTTGTTTTTCATCCCAAAATAAAAAACTGACCAAGAGGCCAGGGGAACATGGTTCACTTTCTCAGCTCAGGGGGACGCTGCTGCCTACTTACAGCGCAGGCCATTGGGGATGGGCAATTTCTAGTGCATGAGAATGGTGCTGCCCTTTCTTCTTACCAGCTGTGGATATAGCTGGCCTTGACCCCGCTAGGATACCCCCCCATTCATTTAGGATTGGGGAGGCTACACATGCTGCTCTTCAAGGGGCTGCAGCGCATACTATCCAGAGATTGGGATGGTGGCGCTTCAATCGCTATAAGTTGTATGTTCGCCCATTATAAGTATGCAATCAGTGAATCTGGTAGAATGGTGTTTTTTTCTGGGACCAGGTTTGCTGGTGGTAAACTTTGCTACTAAGGTCTCCTAATTTTTGTTAGGCTGACTCAAGAGTATGGATCGTAGGCTACTCTTTCATTCCTTCATCAGGCGGCGATCCTTGTGCTCACCCAGGCCCGGGGGGGGCGCAGAATTGAGGTTTTCCACAATCCAGGGTTTCGATCAGTTTTCAAGTTTTTAGGGTTATGTGTTGGCATCAGCTCCCTAGTGTACTTACTGATGCCCACAGGTGTTGGGGTAAACCCCACATTATTATATTTCACCTGGGAGGTAATGATATGGGTGCCATCCCTTCACTAGAGCTAACCAAGATCATTCAATCTGACTTCAGTTGGATTAGGGCATGGATCCCCGTGGTTACCATTGGTTAGTCTAATGTAATAGCCAGACGTCAGTGGCACTATATGGGATCTTTTAGTGCCACCTATAGAGTCAGAAAGAAGTTAAACCAGGATGTGGGGGCTTCTGTCACTGGTTCCCAGGGCTTTGCCATTACAGCTGACAAGCGGGAGCTGTATAGGCCCGATGGGGTTCACCTAACTGATGCAGGATTAGATTTGTTTCTAGGGGATTTAACAAGGGCTCTCGCTCCCTTCCTATAAGTCAGGTTGAGTGATTGGCTGCAAGTAATACCTGAGATGTTATCCCTTGTGGCAGGAGGTAGCGGCCAGGAGCACATGGAGATGGCGAACGGGGGGAGTGATGGCCAGGCTGATGAGGGTGGGACTGATTACTTCAGTTAGCTGGAGTGCCCCTCCCTCTGGGTAGATAGGCCAGGAGAATTCGGAACACCCCTAGTAGCATCTCCACCCGAGCAGAGTGACTCTGCTGTTGTCTAGATCAGGCCGCTGACCTCTTCAGTCTGGGGTTTGGTCTTAGCATCTCATTTGCCGCCATCTGTTTAGTCAGTTATTTATTATTTATTTAATTTTAGTTAATATGTTAATATTAAAGGGGACCAGTGATGGTCCAAATTTTTCCCAAAACCAAAGTGTCTGTCTTAATTAAAGGTTTGCCTTGTGGGGTCTGTTAAATTATTACCTAGAGTGTTAAGAGTTATGGGTTAATTTTCACCCCTCCTTTCCTGGGAACGACATGGTAAAACTTTAATCCTTTAAGTAAGTGTAAAGTCAAATAGACTTGCAGCGTCATAAGGGTTAAGGCTGGCTGGGAGAGGGAAGATGGAGGGGAGTGTTGTGAGTTGCAACAATGTTGCAGGGACAGGGAGTGGCTTACCTTTCTTAAAGGGACATTATACACTCATTTTTTCTTTGCATAAATGTTTTGTAGATAATCTATTTATATAGCCCATAAAGTTTTTTTTTTTTAATTAATGTATAGTTTTGCTAATTTTTAAATAACATTGCTCTGATTTTCAGACTCCTAACCAAGCCCCAAAGTTTTATGTGAATACGCTCGACTACCTACTCCAGCTTGCTCCTGTTTGTGTAAAGGGTCTTTTCATATGCAAAAGAAGGGGGAGGGGGGGAGTGTCTTATTTGCCACTTGCAGTGGGCTTTCCAGCTACCTTTTCAACAGAGCCAAAGTGACAGCTTCTAAGTAAGTTTTTAAACAGTTTTATACTGGATTTTTATATCAGTATCTGTGCATACTATTCTTTATAGTAGTGTCTATTACATGCAGTTATATGAAAATGAGTGTATACTGTCCATTTAAGCTGGTGTCTGCAGTTACTGTTCCTCTTTGATCCTGGACAAGAAGCTGTCAAGTTACCCTCCCAACCGGTTGGTGGCATGAGAAGGTTACTGTAGGTAGGGTGATATGGCTGAGATAGGGATAGGTGTCCTAATCTACATAAGCCCATAGCTGAAATTTTGACCTTCCTCTGTTGACTAGCCGGTTTAAGCGGCCTGGTCGTCTCGGACCCTCCTGGATGGTAGGTCTTCTCTGCCCCCTAACTGCGGGAGGTAGCGGCCAGGAGCGTATGGAGAATGTGAACGGGGAGAGTGATGACCAGGCTGATGAGGGTGGGGCCGATTACTTCAATTAGCTGGACTGCCCCTCCCTCTTGGTAGGTAGGCCAGGAGAACTCGGAACACCCCTAATAGCATCTCCACCCGAACAGAGTGAATCTGCTGTTATCTAGATCGGGCCGCTGACCTCTTCAGTCCGGGGTTTGGTCTTAGCTTCTCATTTGCCGCCATCTGTTTAGTCTGTCGGTTATTTATTATTTATTTATTCCTAAATTAATATTTCTTTCATGTAATTGGCAAGAGTCCATGAGCTAGTGACATATGGGATATACAATCCTACCAGGAGGGGCAAAGTTTCCCAAACCTCAAAATGCCTATAAATACACCCCTCACCACACCCACAATTCAGTTTTACAAACTTTGCCTCCTATGGAGGTGGTGAAGTAAGTTTGTGCTAAGATTTCTACGTTGATATGCGCTTCTCAGCATTGTTGAAGCCCGATTCCTCTCATAGTACAGCGAATGTCAGAGGGACGTGAAGGGAGTATCACTTATTTAATACGATGATTTCCCTAACGGGGGTCTATTTCGTGGGTTCTCTGTTATCGGTCGTAGAGATTCATCTCCTACCTCCCTTTTCAGATCAACGATATACTCTCAAATTACCATTACCTCTACTGATAACTGTTTCTGTACTGGTTTGGCTATCTGCTATATGTGGATGGGTGTCTTTTGGTAAGTAAGTTTTTTATTACTTAAGGCACCCCAGCTATGGTTTGGCACTTTATGCATTTATATAAAGTTCTAAATATATGTATTGTACTTATATTTGCCATGAGTCAGGTTCATGTATTTCCTTCATGCAGACTGTCAGTTTCATATTTGGGGAATATAAACATCTTTTAAAAATTCAATTTATTTCTTACCTGGTGTTTAGTCTTTTTTTTCAATTGTCTACTTCTTACAAATTGCGGGCGGTATTAGGCCCAGTGGTGCGACAAATGCTAAACTTTATTGCGTCATTTTTTGGCGCGAAAATTTTTTGGGCGCGAAAAGGTACGTCTATGACACAAGTTCGTGATTTCCGGCGTCATACTTGACACCGAGACCTTTCACATGGTTGCGTCATTAGTGATGCGAGTGTGTCATTTCCGGTTATTTTTTGGCGCCAAAAAAGTTTAGTTACGTTGTGCATCATTTTTAGCGCCAAACTTTTTCATTATTTCAATACCCCATTGATGTTTGCCTCTTGATTTTTTCTCTATCAGAGGGCTATGCTATTTGCATTTTTTCCCATTCCTGAAACTGTCATATAAGGAAATAGATAATTTTGCTTTATATGCTGTTTTTTCTCTTACATTTTGCAAGATGTCTCACTTTGACCCTGCCTCAGAAGCTTCTGCTGGAACATTGCTGCTTGACATTGGTTCTACAAAAGCTAAGTGCATTTGTTGTAAAGTTGTAGAAATTATGTCGCTGAATGTCATTTGTAATAGTTGTTTTGATAAACTTTTACATTCAGATAATGTGTCCATCAGTAATAGTACATTGCCAGTTGCAGTTCCTTCAACTTCTAATGTGCATAATATACCTGTAAATTTTTAAAGAATTTGTTTCCGATTCTATTCTGAAGGCTTTGTCTGCATTTCCACCTTCAAATAAATGTAATAGGTCTTTTAAAACTTCTCATTTAGTTGATGAAATTTCAAATGACCAACAATATGATAATTTATCCTCTTCTGATGAGGATCTATCTGAGACAGAAGATCCTTCCTCAGACATTGACACTGACAAATCTACTTATTTATTTAAAATTGAGTATATGCGTTCTTTATTAAGAAGTGTTAATTACTTTGGATATTGAGGTAACCAGTCCTCTTGATGTTCAGTCTAATAAACGTTTAAATGCTGTTTTTAAAACCTCCTGTGGTTTCTCCAGGAGTTTTTTCCTATTTCTGATATGATTCTAAGGAATGGAATAAACCAGGTACTTCTTTTATTCCTTTTTTAAGGTTTAAAATATTGTATCCTTTGTCAGCAAAATTTATAGAGTTTTGGGAAAAGATCCCCAAAATTGATGGGGCTATTTCTAATCTTGCTAAACGTACTACTATTCCTATGGAAGATAGTACTTCCTTTAAGGATCCTTTAGATAGGAAGCTTGAATCTTATCTAAGGAAGGCCTATTTATATTCAGGTCATCTTCTCAGACCTGCAATTTCTTTGGCTGATGTTGCGGCTGCATCAACTTTCTGGTTGGAGATTTTAGCGCAACAAGAATTGGATTCTGATCATTTTATTTGTGATGTTAGATCCATGTCTTTAGCTATATTAGCTAGAAGAGCTTTGTGGCTTAAATCTTGGAATGCTGATATGACATCTAAATCTAGATTACTATCTCTTTCTTTCCAAGGTAATAATTTATTTCGTTCTCAGTTGGATTCTATTATTTCAACTGTTACTGGGGGAAAAGGAGTTTTTCTGCCTCAGGATAAAAAAACAAAACAAAAACCTAAGGGTAAATCTAAGGCTTCTAACCGTTTTCTTTCCTTTTGTCAGAATAGGGAACGAAAACTCTATCCTCCCCCCAAGGAATCTGCCTCCAATTGGAAACCTTCCTCAAATTGGAATAAATCCAAGCCTTTTAGGAAACCAAAGTCAGCCCCTAAGTCCGCATTAAGGTGCTGCCCTCATTCCAGCTCAGCTGGTAAGGGGTAGATTAAGGTTTTTCAAGGATATTTGGATAAAATCTGTTCAAAATCAATGGATTCAGAGCATTGTCTCTCAAGGGTATCGAATAGGATTCAGAGTAAGACCTCCTGTGAGAAGATTTTTTCTCTCACGTATCCCAGTAAAATCCAGTAAAAGCTCAGCATTGGACGCGATCCCCTTTGCTCTTTTTCACATGAGACCTCTTCAGCTTTGTATGCTGAATCAATGGTGTAGGAATTATACAAAGATATCCTTAAATCCCATTGTACGACACTCTCTGACATGGTGGATAGATCACCATCATTTAGTTCAAGGGGCTTCTTTTGTTTGGCCAACCTGGACTGTGATCACAAACAGATGCGAGTTTTTCAGGTTGGGGAGCTGTTTGAGGATCTCTGTCAGCACAAGGGGTTTGGAAATCTCAAGAGGCGAGATTTCCAATAAATATTTTAGAACTCTGTGCAATTCTCAGAGCTCTTCAGTTTTGGCCTCTGTTAAAGAGAGAACCGTTCATTTGTTTTCAGACTGACATTATCACAACAGTGGCATATGTCAATCATCAAGGTGGGACTCACAGTCCCCAAGCTATGAAAGAAGTATCTTGAATACTTGTTTGGGCGGAATCCAGCTCCTGTCTAATCTCTCCGGTGCATATCCCAGGTGTAGACAATTGGGAAGCGGATTATCTCAACCACTCGACTTTACATCCAGGGGAGTGGTCTCTCCATCCAGATGTTTTTTTCTCAGATTGTTCAGATGTGGGGTCCTCCAGAGGTAGATCTCATGGCCTCTCATCTTAACAAGAAACTTCCCAGATACTTGTCCAGGTTCAGGGATGTTCAGGCGGAAGCAGTGGATGCGCTGACACTTCCTTGGTGTTATCATTCTGCTTATATCTTCCCGCCTTTAGTTCTCCTTCCATGAGTGTTTTCCAAAATTATCATGGAACAATCATTTGTGTTGCTGGTAGTGCCAGCATGGCCACACAGGGTTTGGTATGCGGATCTGGTTCGGATGTCCAGTTGCCCGCCTTGGCCACTTCCGTTAGGGCCAGACCTACTATCTCAAGGTCCATTTTTCCATCAGGATCTCAAATCATTGCATTTGAAGGTATGGAAATTGAATTCTTAATACTAAGTCATAGAGGTTTCTCTGACTCAGTGATTGATACTATGTTACAAGCTCGTAAATCAGTCTCTAGGAAGATTTATTATAGAGTTTGAAAGACTTACATTTCATGGTTTTCTTCCCATGAATTCTCCTGGCATTCTTTTAGAATTCCTAGAATTTTTACAGTTTTTTCAGGATGGTTTGGATAAGGGTTTGTCTGCAAGTTCCTTGAAAGGACAAATCTCCGCTCTTTTTGTTTTATTTCACAGAAAGATTGCTATACTTCCTGATATACACTGTGTCACGATCAGCTGCTGGGAAGCTCTGCTTGATTGACAGGTGTCTGAGCCACCCCTTCCTGATGATGTCACAACCAGGCTTTTTATTCTGAGCTTCATGATTCTCCAGTGCCCGTTTGTTTGTTAACTTTGTGGCTTCTGATAGGATTTCACTGAGGAATCTCTCTAACTGCTGCTTTTCTGTTGCCAATCTCTTCAAGGACTTACTATGCTGGATTAACCTTCAACCTCCTGATTACCTGTCTCCAAACAATGCAAGTACTGTTTGTTTTTTGAAACTTTCAAACTTCCTGTTTACCTGCTGCAAACCCTGCATATTCAGACTACTCTGTGTACTGCCAAACTATTCAAATACTGTTATTTCTGTGAAACCTTCAATCTGCATGTTTACCTGTTTCCAAACTCTGCAAATACAAGTATTCAGTGTAAACCTTCAAACTGCTTGATATCCTGTTGCCAATCTCAACAAGTACTGATTAATCTGTGTTAAACTACCAGCTTACCTGTTGCTATCTCTGCAATTTCTGACAACACAGTGTTAACCTTCAAACTACCTGATTACATGTTGTTAATTCTGCAAGTTCTGACTACACAGTGTTTACTCTCAAACTGCCTGATTACCTGTTGCATACTCTGCAAAGACTGTCTACACAGTGTTAACTCTCAAACTACCTGATTACCTGTTGCATACACTGCAAAGACTGTCTACTCAGTGTTAACCCTCAAACTGCCTGATTACCTGTTGCATATTCTTCAAAGACTGTCTACACAGTGTTAACCTTCAGACTGCCTGATAACAAATGACCTACTCCTGCATTATTAACTGTTTCCTGTTTTACCCTTCTTCTGTCTGAGTATAAGTGGACTATCCCTGCTCTCCTGATTCTGTGGAAGTCATTTCCTGAAACCAGTTCCTTATTCAGAAGTCTATCTGGCTTATATCATGAATTACTTTGGCACAGCCTAACCCTGCTCCATATCGTGAGTACTTTGTTTTTTGGAGGTTGTTGTGGGGTCACGTCCTGGATTAAACTCAGAGTGCAAGGGTGTTGTTTAAGTTCGCCCTAGCATTTGGGTCTTCTTCTGGACATTTCCTAACCTGACAGTACAAACGGGCCATAATATGGACCCTGACGAGTTATCCAGGGCTGTGGCTCTACAAGGGCAACTTCTAGGAAATCATTCTGCTCATTTGCAATCTTTGGATTCCAAGCTTGACCAGATTACTGCTCTACTACATAACCTCTCCGCTCCTTCTCAAGCGACGGTGACTTCTGCTGCCACTGCTACTAGCACCAATGCTGTCTTTAATCCACCTCAAACTGTTGGACAGAATATACCACAAATCCCACTTCCAGATAAATATGACTGTAATCCTGAAGAATGCCGTGGATTCCTTAATAAGTGTCGTTTACACTTCAGAAACAATCCTCAAGTTTTTTCCAATTCTACTTCCAAAATCACCTTTATTATTTCTCTCTTGAAGGGTAAGGCTCTAGCCTGGGTGTCCCCTCTTTTAGAGAAGAATGATCCGTTACTACAGGATGTGGAATTATTTGTGTCAATTTTTTCTTCTGTTTTTGACAAGCCTGGGAGGTCTGCAGCTGCTGAGGCAGGATTATTGGATCTGAGACAGGGATCCCTTTCGGTAGCTCAATATGCTATTGAATTTAGGACTTTAGCCGCAGAAACTGATTGGAACCATGGAGCCTTACGGGCAGCCTTTCGCAAAGGACTTTGCGAACGCCTTAAGGATGAACTTGTATTTCGGGAACTCCCGGATTCATTGGAGGGTCTTATCAATTTATGTATTACTCTTGACACCCGGCATTCTGAACGTCTTCAGGAGAGAGATAGGAATCGGAGATCCTTTGTTAAATCTTCTTTTCGTCCTCCTATTCGAACCTCAAGTCTTTCTAATAATAATTCCCAATCTCCTGAGTCTGTGGAACCCATGGAAGTAGGAGCTATTAAATTGTCAGAAGCTGAACGCCATAGAAGGCGTACTCTTGGGTTATGTCTGTATTGTGGTACCAAAGGACATTTACTGAAGGACTGTCCTATCCGGCCAGTAAAAGCCAAGGCTTAACTTTTGATAGAGGGACAGAGTTAAGCCAGAATCCCATGTCTTCCCTCAATGCTAAACTTTTTGTTCCTGTAACTATCTCTTTTGGAAACGCCAAGTTTCGAGCTCAAGCTCTCATCGATTCTGGAGCTGCTGGAGTATTCATTGATTCAAACTTTGCTGACTCTCTCAGGATTCCTCTTCAAGCCAATAAACAGTTAATTAAGGTAACTACTGTCAGTGGACAGCCTCTAGGTACTGGTATCATACAACATTCTACCATTCCTCTTCTTTTGACTGTGGGCATACTTCATTCTGAAATTATTCGTTTTGATATCATCTCTTCTCCCCACATACCATTGATTCTGGGGTTACCTTGGTTGCAGCTTCATGATCCAGTTTTCTCATGGTCTAAAGGAGAACTTATTTCCTGGGGAACTACCTGTTTCAAACATTGTCTGCAAAATCCCTCTAAACCATCCTGTCCTGTCATAGCTATGGTGGAAGTTCCTGAATCATTGCCCAATGACTATCATGACTTTTGTGATGTGTTTTCTAAAAAAGAGGCTGAGACGTTACCTCCACACCGGATATTTGACTGTCCTATCGAATTGTATTCAGGGGCTCCTCTACCTAAGGGAAGGACCTATCCCCTCTCTTGTCAAGAAAATGTCTCTCTTGAGGAATACATAAAGGACAACTTAGCCAGAGGATTCATTCGTCCTTCCTCTTCACCTGTGGGTGCAGGTTTTTTCTTCATTGGGAAAAAAGATGGAGGTCTTCGTCCCTGTATTGATTATAGAGCCTTGAATCAGATTACTGTCAAAAACAGCTATCCTCTGCCACTCATTTCTGAGTTATTCGATCGTCTTCAAGGTGCTTCTATTTTTTCCACGTTAGATCTCCATGGGGCCTACAATCTGGTCAGAATCCGTAAAGGAGATGAATGGAAGACGGCATTTAACACTAGATTTGGTCACTACGAGTATCTAGTAATGCCATTTGGATTGTGCACCAGCAGTATTTCAGCAATTTGTTAACAAAATCTTCAGAGATTATCTAAATCAATTTGTTATCATTTACCTCGATGACATTCTAATCTATTCGAAAACATTACAGGAACATGTATATCATGTAAGACTGGTTCTTCAGAGGTTACGAGACAATTCCCTGTTTGCTAAATTGGAGAAATGCTCTTTTCATCAGAGTTCCATCCCCTTTTTGGGGTATATCATTTCTGAATCAGGTTTTGAGATGGATCCTGCTAAACTGTCGGCTATCAAGGACTGGCCCAGACCAACTACACTCAAATCCCTGCAGAGGTTTCTTGGCTTTGCCAATTACTATAGAAAGTTTATAAAGAACGTTGCTGACATCACGTCTCCACTCACTTCTCTTACTAAGAAAGGGCAAAATTGTAAGAACTGGTCCTCTTCGGCAGTACAGGCTTTTGAAACGCTAAAATCAGCATTTTCTTCTGCACCTCTTCTCAGTCATCCAATTCCTGATTTCCAGTTTATTTTGGAGGTTGACGCTTCCTCTATAGCAGCAGGAGCAGTTCTCTCCCAACGTGATCCGACTACCAGCAAGATACATCCTGTGGCGTTCTTTTCGAAAAAATTCAATCCTGCCGAGTTAAATTATGATGTGGGCAATAAGGAGCTTTTGGCTATAAAATTAGCTTTGGATGAATGGAGGCATTGGTTAGAGGGTACCAGTCAACCTTTTTTCATTCTGACAGATCACAAGAATCTTTTATACCTCCAAACAGCTAAACGTCTCAATCCTCGTCAGGCTCGGTGGGCCTTGTTCTTCTCCAGGTTTAATTTTGTACTTTACTATGTTCCTGGTTCAAAATATTCCAAGGCAGATGCTTTATCTAGGCAGTTCCAATCTTCTGAACCTTCTCCATTGGATTCAGAACCTATACTACGTCCAGTCAAAGTTTTGGCTCAAGTATCCTCTTTTCCAGTACAGGCTTTACATGCTGCTCAAGTCCGGGTACCATCTTCTTGCAAACTACCTTCTGGTATCCTGTATGTACCCAAAGGATTATGTCTTAAGCTTCTACGCTGGGCTCATGACAACATTTCAGCAGGTCATCTGAGAATAACCAATACATTGTGGAAACTGAAGCAGCATGTTTGGTGGTCCACTATGAGGAGGGATGTTAAGGATTATATTGCTGCTTGTAGTTCTTGTGCTTCAAACAAACAATCTTCTCATTGACCGTTTGGTCTATTAAACCCTCTTCCTATTCCTCATTACCCTTGGTCTCACTTATCCATGGACTTTGTTACAGATCTTCCTGTTTCTGCTGGAAATACGACCATTTGGGTAGTGGTGGATCGGTTCTCCAAGTCTGCTCACTTCATACCTCTTCCAGGCTTGCCTTCAGCTCAAAGACTTTCTGAACTCTTTGTTCTACATTTATCTCGTTTACATGGTTTTCCCACTGACATAGTCTCAGATCGTGGAGTCCAATTTGTTTCCAAATTTTGGAGGTCTTTTTGTAAACACTTCGGAATCAACATATCACTTTCTACTGCACACCATCCTCAATCCAACGGACAGACTGAGCGTGTAAATCAAGCCTTGGAATCTTTTCTAAGACATTATGTAGACCATCACCGCTCCAACTGGTCTCAGTTATTGCCTTTGGCGGAATTAGCTCACAACTCACATTATAACGCCTCATTACAGACCTCTCCCTTTAAGGCAGCTTATGGATTTGAACCTAGAACCTTTCCTATGATTACCAGTTCTACTGAAGTCCATGGAGTGGATCGTATAGTGAAAAATCTCAGTATATCACTGGCAACTCATTCGTCAAAATCTACTCTCTTCTTCCTTAAGACATAAGAAATATGCTGATCGCAGAAGGTGCAAGGCTCCTTTACTTCGTACTGGAGACAGAGTATTTTTATCCACCAGATTCATACGTCTAAAACAACCTTGTACCAAGTTGGGTCCTAAGTACATTGGACCTTTTCGAATTGTTTCCAGAGTTTGTTCTTCTGCATACCACCTGGCCTTACCCAAGACTCTCAAGATCCATCCAGTGTTTCATGTCTCCCTACTCAAGCCAGTCATCTACAATCAGTACTCTATCAAGAGTAAACCACCTCCTCCACTTTCCGTAGAGGGAACTTCTGAGTTTGAAGTCAGCCAGATTCTCAATTCCAAGCTACTGGGCAATCGGCTGTACTACATGGTCCATTGTAAGGGTTATACTATCTCTGAACGATCTTGGGAACCGGCCTCTCATGTTCATGCTCCAGCTCTTGTCAAGTCTTTTCACTAGAAATACCCTGCCAGGCCCGGTTCTGTCCCCCGGAGGGGTCCTTGAGGAGGGGGCACTGTCACGCTCAGCTGCTGGGAAGCTCTGCAGTCCTCTCTGTGTGCTTGATTGACAGGTGTCTGAGCCACCCCTTCCTGATGATGTCACAACCAGGCTTTTTATTCTGGGCTTCATGTTTCTCCAGTGCCCATTTGTTTGTTAACTTTGTGGCTTCTGATAGGATTTCGCTGAGGAATCTCTCTAACTGCTGCTTTTCTGTTGCCAATCTCTTCAAGGAGTTACTATGCTGGATTAACCTTCAACCTCCTGATTACCTGTCTCCAAACAATGCAAGTACTGTTTGTTTTGTGAAACTTTCAAACTTCCTGTTTACCTGCTGCAAACCCTGCATATTCAGACTACTCTGTGTACTGCCAAACTATTCAAATACTGTTATTTCTGTGAAACCTTCAATCTGCATGTTTACCTGTTTTCAAACTCTGCATATACAAGTATTCAGTGTAAACCTTCAAACTGCTTGATATCCTGTTGCCAATCTCAACAAGTACTGATTAATCTGTGTTAACCTTCAAACTACCAGCTTACCTGTTGCTATCTCTGCAAGTTCTGACAACACAGTGTTAACCTTCAAACTACCTGATTACATGTTGTTAATTCTGCAAGTTCTGACTACACAGTGTTTACTCTCAAACTGCCTGATTACCTGTTGCATACTCTGCAAAGACTGTCTACACAGTGTTAACTCTCAAACTGCCTGATTACCTGTTGCATACACTGCAAAGACTGTCTACTCAGTGTTAACCCTCAAACTGCCTGATTACCTGTTGCATACTCTGCAAAGACTGTCTACACAGTGTTAACCTTCAGACTGCCTGATAACAAATGACCTACTCCTGCATTATTAACTGTTTCCTGTTTTACCCTTCTTCTGTCTGAGTATAAGTGGACTATCCCTGCTCTCCTGATTCTGTGGAAGTCATTTCCTGAAACCAGTTCCTTATTCAGAAGTCTATCTGGCTTATATCATGAATTACTTTGGCACAGGCTAACCCTGCTCCATATCATGAGTACTTTGTTTTTTGGAGGTTGTCATGGGGTCACGTCCTGGATTAAACTCAGAGTGCAAGGGTGTTGTTTAAGTTCGCCCTAGCATTTGGGTCTTCTTCTGGACATTTCCTAACCTGACACACTGTTTTGTACAGGCTTTAGTTCGTATTAAGCCTGTCATTAAATAAATTTCTCCTCCTTGGAGTCTTAATTTGGTTCTGAAGGCTTTACAGGCTCCTCCATTTGAGCCTATTCATTATTTGGTCATTAAACTACTTTCTTGGAAAGTGTTGTTCTTTTGGCTATCTCTTCTGCTAGAAGAGTTTCTGAGCTATCTGCTCTTTCTTGTGAATCTCCTTTTCTGACTTTTCATCAGGATAAGGCGGTTTTGCGGACTTCATTTGAATTTTTCTTTAAGGTTGTGAATTCTAACAACATTAGTAGAGAAATTGTTGTCCCTTCCTTGTGTCCTAATCCTAAGAATCCTTTGGAAAGATCCTTACATTCTTTGGATGTGGTGAGAGCTTTGAAATATTATGTTGAAACTACTTAAGATTTCAGGAAGACTTCTAGTCTATTTGTTATATTTTCTGGTCCTAGGTAAGGTCAGAAGGCCTCTGCTATTTCCTTGGCCTCTTGGTTAAAGCTTTTGATTCTTCAAGCTTATTTGGAGTCGGGTCAAGCCCCGCCTCAGAGAATTATAGCTCATTCTACTAATTCAGTCTCCACTTCGTGGGCTTTTAGGAATGACGCTTCAGTTGATTAGATTTGCAAAGCAGCGACTTGGTCCTCTTTGCATACATTTACTAAATTCTACCATTTTTATGTATTTGCTTCTTCGGAAGCAGTTTTTGGTAGAAAAGTTCTTCAGGCAGCTGTTTCAGTTTGATTCTTCTGCTTTTGATTTAAAGGGACAGTCAACACCACAATTGTTGTTGTTTTAAAAGATAGATAATCCTTTTATTACCCATTCCCCAGTTTTGCACAGCCACCACGGTAATATTAATATACTTTTTACCTCTGTGATTACCTTGTATCTAAGCATCTTCTGTCAGCCCCCTGATCACATGACATTTTATTTATTATCTATTGACTTTCATTTTAGCCAATTAGTGCAGTGTCTGCTACAATTCACAGGCGTGCTCACAATGTTATCTATATGGCTTACAGGAACTAGCTCTCCCCTGCTGTGAAAAGCAAATACAAAAGCATGTGATTAGAGGCGGCCTTCAAGGGCTTAGAAATTATCATATGAGCCTTCCTAGGTTTAGCTTTCAACTAAGAATACCAAGAGAACAAAGCAAAATTGGTGATAAAAGTAAATTGGAAAGTTGTTTAAAATTACATGCCCTATTTGAAACATGAAAGTTTTTTTTGGACTTGACTGTCCCTTTAAGTTTTTTTCTTTCAAAAATGAAAATAAACTTATTTTTTGGGGTTGTGGATTAATTTTTTTCAGCGGTATATGGCTGTTTTTATTTTTATTCCCTCCCTCTCTAGTGACTCTTGAGTGGAAGACTCCACATCCTGGGTATTGATATCCCATATGTCACTAGCTCATGGACTCTTGCCAATTACATGAAAGAAAACATAATTTATGTAAGAACTTACCTGATAAATTCATTTTTTTCACATTGGCAAGAGTCCATGAGGCCCACCCTTTTTATGGTGGTTATGATTTTTTGTATAAAGCACAATTATTTCCAAATTTCCTTTGTTGATGCTTTCTACTCCTTTCTTTATCACCCCACTGCTTGGCTATTCGTTAAACTGAATTGTGGGTGTGGTGAGGGGTGTATTTATAGGCATTTTGAGGTTTGGTAAACTTTGCCCCTCCTAGTAGGATTGTATATCCCATATGTCACTAGCTCATGGACTCTTGCCAATATGAAAGAAATGAATTTATCAGGTAAGTTCTTACATAAATTATGTTGTTAATAAAGGGGACCAATGATGGTCCAAATTTTTCCCAAAATTAAAGTGGCTGTCTTCATTAAAGGTTGACCCTTTGGGGTCTGTTAAATTATTACCTAGAGTGTTAAGAGTTATGGGTTAATTTCCCCCCCTCCTTTCCTGGGAGCAACATGGTAAACTTTTAATCTCTTAGGAGGAATTATAGAAAAATTATACACAAAAAAAGAACACAAATGCTTATTCAGATGCAATACAATTTTCATATAGTCTGTAATATTTCAAGTACGATAAGTACATTATAATCTTATAAATAGGGAAATATATCAATCAAACAAGTTCATTATATGATTTTATAACATTACATTTTCTTTTCTGGCTCAGGTAGAGCAAACAATTTTAAACAACTTTCCAGTTGGCTTCTATTAACAAATTTGCTCCATTTGTTTGGTATCCTTAATTGATGGAGCAGTAATGCAATACTGGGAGCTAGCAGAACACATCAGTATGCCAATTATAAGAGGTATATATGTGCAGCGACATATCAGCAGCTACTCTTTAGCCTACCTAGGTATGCTTTTCAACAAATGATACCAAGACAACAAATTATATACTAGAAGTTAAAAGGTAAATTGTTTAAAATTATACAATCTATCTGAATAATGAACGTAGAGCTGCAACCACTAATCGGTATAATCAATAATATTCAATTATGAAAATAGTTGTCAACAAATCTCATAATCGATTAGTTGGTTTGCAATTAGTTGGTCTGTGCACCACACCAGCTGCTTCACTCCAATGAGCTCCTGCACATTGTATTGTGTTTTATGGTTCTGTTCTTAGTCTAAAGGACATCTACAGACATTTACTTTTCACTTTTTCAGGACAGTATGGGGGCGATTTATCAAGCAGAGGTGGACAGGGGTGCACATACGCACCCCTGTCTGCCGCAGCTCACCTCTGGTGGGCTGAATTCCCCTGGAAGAATTCAGCATTACACACGAGCGCTATTTTGCGCTTGTGTGCAATGCCACCCCTTGCCCGCACACAGCCAATGAAGCATGGGCAGGAGCTGTCAATCTCCCTGGTCGGACTAGACAGCAGAGATTGAATTTAAGAGCTGACGAAAGATTAAGGAAGCAGCACTTTGATGACCGCTGATTGTTAACCCCTTAATGACCACAGCACTTTTCCATTTTTTGTCCGTTTGGGACCAAGGCTATTTTTACATTTCTGCGGTGTTTGTGTTTAGCTGTAATTTTCCTCTTACTCATTTACTGTAACCACACATATTATATACCGTTTTTCTTGCCATTAAATGGACTTTCTAAAAATACCATTATTTTCATCATATCTTATAATTTACTATAATTTTTTTTATAAAATATGAGAAAAAAATGGAAAAAAACACACTTTTTCTAACTTTGACCCCCAAAATCTGTTACATATCTACAACCACCAAAAAACACCCATGCTAAATAGTTTCTAAATTTTGTCCTGAGTTTAGAAATACCCAATGTTTACATCTTCTTTGCTTTTTTTGTAAGTTATAGGGCCATAAATACAAGTAGCACTTTGCTATTTCCAAACCATTATTTTTCAAAATTAGCGCTAGTTACATTAGAACACTAATATCTTTCAGGAATCTCTGAATATCCATTGACATGTATATATTTTTTTTTAGTAGAAATCCCAAAGTATTGATCTAGGCCCATTTTGGTATATTTCATGCCACTATTTCACCGCCAAATGCAATTAAATACAAAAAATTGTTCACTTTTTCACAAATTTTTTCACAAACGTTTGGTTTCTCACGGAAATTATTTACAAACAGCTTGTGCAATTATGGCTTAAATTATTGTAAATTATTCTCTGGGATCCCCTTTGTTTAGAAATAGCAGACATATATGGCTTTGGCGTTGCTTTTTGGTAATTAGAAGGCTGCTAAATGCCACTGCGCACTACACGTGTATTATGCCCAGCAGTGAAGGGGTTAATTAGGGAGCATGTAGGGAGCTTTTAGGGGTAATTTTAGCTTTAGTGTAGTGTAGTAGACAACCCAAAGTATTGATCTAGGCCAATTTTGTAGCTTGTAGGGAGCTTGCAGGGTTAATTTTAGCTTTAGTGTAGAGCTCAGCCTCCCACCTAAAACATCAGACCCCCTGATCCCTCCCAAACAGCTCTCTTCCCTCCCCCACCCCACAATTGTCCCCGCCATCTTAAGTACTGGCAGAAACTCTGCCAGTACTAAAATAAAAGCTATATTTGGGCTTTTTGTGTGGCAAATTTACATATGCTGCTGTGTAGGAACCTCCCTTAGCCCCCAACCTCACTGATCCCCCACCAAACAGCTTTCTAACCCTCCCCCTCTGCCCTAATGGGCGCCATCTTGGGTACTGGCAGCTGTCTGCCAGTACCCAGTTTAGTAACAAAAAGTATGTTTTTTGTATTTTTAATTGCCCTTTTCTGTAGTGTAGCTTCCCCCCCCAAGACCAACCCCCCACCCCTTCCAGAACCCTTAGATGATCATTTATTTTTTTTAATATTTGTTTTATTTTAACGTTTCTTAACTTTTTTTTCTGCAGTGTAGCGGTTCCCTCCCGCTCCCACCCCGTGCACGCGCCCGCCCGCTGCCTCCCGTGCACGCCCCCGTCTGTCCTGCCCCCGATCCCGCCCCCTCCACTCGGCACATTGATGGCCGCCCACCCGCCTCCCAGACTTGCTCCCACCCACCAACAATACCGGCCACCGATGTCCGGTGCAGAGAGGGCCACAGAGTGGCTCTCTCTGCATCGGATGGCCAAGGGGGGTTATTGCAGGATGCCTCAATATCGAGGCATCACTGCAATAACCGGAAAGCAGCTGGAAGTGAGCAGGATCGCTTCCAGCTGCTTTCCAGACCAAGGACGTACGCCACACGTCCTCGGTCATTAACTGTATTTTTTTTGAGGACGTGTGGTGTACGTCCTTGGTCATTAAGGGGTTAAATATGGCATGTAGGTTTTCTTGTGAGAACTTGCAGCCGTAGTGGGTCGAAAGGCTTGCAAAGCCTTTCATAAATCGACCACTGGAAGTTTACAACTACTTGTGGCTTATGTGCAACCCAGAAATAATAGGAATCATTAGGATTGTTTATATTAAATCAGGTGATTTGGGACTATGCTTTGCATGATATAGTGCTGAGCTTGTTATTTACACTTATCCCTAGATTGATAGGAGTTATTTGAATTGATGTTTGCACAATTATTAGCGGATCGCTTGCTATTGCTGATTATATGTACTGTATAGATAAATGTGTAAGGCTTTGTACTGTTATTGATATAAAGTCCATAGCACTTTTGACTTTTTTTTAATTGTTTTTTTATATTTTTAATAAATTTTGATAGTATGTACCAGATTCAACCTCTATAAGTATATATCTGTTATTTTTAGTGTGGATTAGATATTTTTCCCTAACCTTATAGCTGGTTATTTTCCATTGCATATAGATATTCAAGATATTTTTATGTTAGAATGAAGTCCAGGCTTACTTTGTTGAGAGGCCCCTTGCTAAGGAGGAAAACATCGATGGAGAATTAACAAAGGTAAATATCCCACTTTGCCGAAATTGGCAAAACCCTAATTATGCATCTCAGGCACCTCAACATCCCCTCTTCTCTGCTGCAGACAAAATAGCTTGCAAAAAGAGAGCCAACCTCAGCCAGGAACATGTGGACATGGTGACCTCTTTGCATTTCAATGCAATGTTTCTGAAAGAGTGAATGTTATAAACAGTGATAGTCTACCTCTTTCTAGTTCTACCTCTTTTTAATTTTTGTTCTGCTGCTTAAAAATTGGACAAACAGTTGTGTTAATGTAAAATTTTAGTCTGAAGTTTATATTTGTAACACTCAGTATGTGAATTTTATTTAAAAATTAGGAAACAATTATTGATTCTTTTTTTATCCATTTAATCGATTATGAAAATAATCATTAGTTGCAGCCCTAAATGAAAGTTTGTTTGATTTTACTGTCCCTTTTAAGATTAGTATAGTCATAGCGGTGTAGTGTGTCAGACGAGAGCGTCATATCCCCACCCCCTAATGGCATCAAAAGACATTATTAAAATATAACTCATTTAAAAAGAAGTCCAATTTATCTGCCTTAACATAAAAACGTTTTTTCCATTTGGAGAGTAAACATAACTGTACATTTCCAAAGAGCAACAGGTGAGCATGTTGTTTGTTTCTAGTGCAGGGGATAAGGAGTTTTCGTGCTATTTAGCATTTTATTTTTAAATAGGGTTGGTTTGCATTTACATCTTATTTTTGGGGGATAGTTTAAAAGGATAAATCAAGTTGTTTCCATTTGGTTAATTTAAACAGAAATACAGACCCGCACTCCAAGTTGGGACTGGCATGTGTTTTAATTCCGGATTTCTTATATTGGATTTATGTTGTCCAATACGGTCTCTCACTCTTTGGGGCCTATCTATCAAGCTCCGAATTGAGCTTGACGCCCCGTGTTTCTGGCGAGCCTGCAGGCTTGCCAGAAACAGCAGTTATGAAGCAGCGGTCTAAAGACCGCTGCTCCATAACCCTGTCCGCCTGCTCTGAGCAGGCGGACAGACATCGCCGGAATTCAACTCAATCAAGTACGATCGGGTTGATTGATACCTCCCTGCTGGCGGCCGATTGGCCGCAAGTCTGCAGGGGGCGGCATTGCAGCAGAAGCTCTTGTGAGCTGCTGGTGCAATGCTGAATACGGAGAGCGTATTGCTCTCCGCATTCAGCAAGGTGTTGCGGACCTGATCCGCAAGACCTATGATAAATAGGCCTCATTGGGTGGTCTCACTTATATATAAAAGCCCACATGGGCATTTAAGGGCATATACTACATAGGAATAGTTACAGGTAAATCTCCCCAAAAAATGTATACATCCAGTGTAGGGGTGAGAGATTTCTATCACACTCTGACAATGGGAGCATCCTAAACAGGGGTATGTACCATCCTTCAGTTTACCAAAGAATGGGGTATCATTTTTTTTTAGATGAAACTTCTGCTTTAGTAATTCTCTTGCCGCAAGTGTGGTATGCTACTCTGGGTGTTTGTGCAAACTCTTTAATATCAGGACATGACTCTCTCTATAGATGTGCGAATTGTGTTTCAGGATGTAATGTATTTTATTGCTCAGTGTGTTATAGTGAGTCTGTCACTATTTTGCCTTCTTGATTTTTTATATAAATTAGACCTTACGTGTTCTAATTCAGTTGTCGTATATCCACGTTTCTCAAATTTTAACTGAGTCTCATTAAAGCAGGAATCTAAGCTAAGGAACACATTGGACCCCATTCCTGTCCCTATTTTTTGCAAGTAAAAAAACTCCAAGAAAACAGTTTTGGGTCAAAATTAGTTCCAGCAAATCTAACATAAACCCAACATGTTTTCTTTTGTATTTGCCACATTTCTCAAGTTTTCTCTTAACACAACCAATGCCTGTCTCATGAGGAATAACCATATACTGTCTAGATACATCCCTTTAATTTCTGCTCGATTCCTCTGGTATGTCTTCCTGCTTCTGCCTCCCTGACTGCTTTTAAATGCCCCTTTAATTTCTGCTATATTCCTCTGGTATGTCTTCCTGCTTCTGCCTCCCTGACTGCTTTTAAACACCCCTTTAATTTCTGCTAGATTCCTCTGGTATGTCTTCTTGCTTCTGCCTCCCTGACTGCTTTTAAACGCCCCTTTTAATTTCTGCTAGATTCCTCTGGTAACCATTTCCTCTTTCTCCATTTGTCTACCTGTAATCATTTTATCAGATACTGTCTAACTTTCATCCATCCATTCATCTCTCACCCTCTAATTTGCAAGTGTATAACTCCTGGCTAGCTAGACTGCTTGTAACAGCTGCCTATAATCAGTTCATTTATCTCACTGCTACATACAGCAAGCCTAAGGCTCATTTGAGCCATGGCTCTCTGATTCTACATGGCTCTGTTAAAAGTGTCAGAGTTACTCACTGGAGTTAGAAACTGGAGGTGGAAACTGCAGTCCCACTAACAGGTAAACTAAATAACTAAACTTTTACACAAGGCTCTCTATGTCTTTTCTGCTCACTCTGTCTGCCCTTCTCCTAAAACTCACTGCATGTCCCTATAACAACAACCCTCACATTATCCATATCTCACCCTCCCTTCTCTCATCCAGTATGCTGTCCTCTCATGAACTACTCTGTTTCCTTACAAACACTCCCCCCTCTAACTCTCCTGTGTCTAGTCATACACACTCCTACAAGTCTCACTCTCACCTTCTGTCACTCTCACTGCTACTACTGCTTGCTGCTGGTTATGTCGCTCCTAACCCTGGCCCTGCAGCAATCACCACACTTTTACACTCTTGCTCCTTCTCCCACTGCAAAAATTCTAGGTCACGCAATACCAACAATCTCATCTCCATTAACCCACAGCGCCTATTCCCTCCCTTCTCTTGGGCCCTCTGGAATGCTCGCTCCGTCTGTAACAAACTTACATTTGTTCACAACTTGTTTGTTTCCAATGATTTCAACCTTTTAGCAATGACTGAAACCTGGCTATCTTCCTCTGACACTGCTTCCATTGCTCCTCTCACACATGGGGGTTTCCACTTTAGCCACATGTCTAGGCCAGGTGAGAGACATGGTGGCGGTGTTGGCATCTTACTCTCCCCCTCCTACTCCTATCAGTACCTATCTCCATTTCCATCTCTCTCCTTTTCTTCCTTTGAAGTCCACTGCATTCACCTGCTCTCCCCTCTTTTTCTCAGAAAGCAGTTATCTATTGCCCCCCTGGACCAACCTCCCAATTCCTTGACAACTTTTCTGCCTGGCTTCATTACTTTCTCTCTACAAATACACCTACTCTAATTCTGGGGGACTTCAACATCCCCATTGACAACCCATCTGTCCCTGCTGCCTCCCATCTTCTCTCACTCACTAACTCCTTCGGCCTCTCACTATCCACCCTATTCCCTACTCACCATGATGGACACTCTATTGATCTGGTATTCTCCTATCTTTGCTCTCTCCCTGATATTGACTGTTGCCCATTTCCCATCTCAGACCACCATCTGCTCACCTTTAATCTTAATATACAGGCTACACCTATTTCTCCCTCTTGCCCTCGCACCTGTAGAAATCTGCACACTGTAGACCCTCCCCAACTCTCCAACCTTATTCAAATATGCCTCCCCCACACTTTCACGATATCCTGCTCTGACCTTGCTATAACCCACTATAACAATACCCAATCCTCTACACTTGACACTCTCACTCCGCTCCAACTTCGCAAAGTCCCATGTCATCAGCTCCAGCTCTGGCACTCCCAGCAAACATGCCACCTGCAAAAATGCTGAACGTGCCTGTAGGAGATCCCGCTCTGAACCTGATTTCTTGCACTATAAGTTCATTCTTCACTCTTACACCTCTGCCCTTCACCTAGTTAAGCAAATCGACTTCTCTTCTCTTATATCCACTCACTCCTCAAACCCTAAAAAACTCTTATCCATTTTCAAATCTCACCTCTACCCACCTGCACCAATCTGCATTCAGTGCTCATGACCTAGCTGACTACTTTTTAAATAAAACACTTACCATCCGAAGAAACATCCCAACACAAGCATGCAATCTCCTAACTTTGCTCCCAGTCACCCCCTCTGCCACTCTCTGCACCCTCTTCCCAACCACTGAGAGTTAAGTGGCTTTCCTATTGTCTTCCTCACACCTCACTACCTGCCCACTTGACCCTATTCCTTCACATCTAATACCTTATCTGTCTCCCACCCTCACTCAGGCTGTTACTCATATATTCAACCTATCCCTTTCTACCGGCTCATTCCCTGCCTCCTTCAAACATGCAAAGGTCACCCCCATCCTCAAAAAAACCTCCCTTGACCCTAACTCTCCTGCAAACTACCGCCCCATATCATTGCTCCTGCTAGCTGAAAAAATCTTTGAAAAACTAGCTTTAGATCGCCTAACTCACTTCCTGTCCTCCAACTCATTGCTCGACCCCCTGCAATCTGGCTTCCATCCCCAACACTCAACTGAGACTGTTCTTACCATGGTTACTAACGATCTCCTCTTTGCTAAAAACAAAGGCTACTACTCTATACTCATCTTACTTGACCTCTCTGCTGCCTTTGACACTGTTGACCTTCCCCTTCTCCTGCGGACTCTCAGCTCTCTTGGGCTCTGTGACACTGCCCTCTCCTGGATTCACTCTTATCTAACAGATCCTTCTCCATCTCTTTTGCTGGTGACTCCTCCTCTCCATTGCCTCTGTCTGTTGGAGTACCTCAAGGCTCTGTCCTGGGTTCCCTACTCTTCTCTATTTACACTTATTCACTGGGTAAACTCATCAACAGCTTTGGCTTCAACTATCACCTCTAGGCTGATGATACCTAGATCTACCTTTCCACCCCTGCACTCTCTCCTTCTGTCAATTCTCACATTAGCAACTGCTTATCTTGCTTTTCCTCCCAATTGTTATCTTCATCCTGCCGCATCCACCTACACAATATATCCAAAATTTGTCTGTTTCTGAATGCTGAAACTACTAAACAGCTAATTCACTCCCTGGTAATTTCCCAAGTTGACTACTGTAATAACTTTCTATCTGGCCTCCCTCTCTCTTGCCTCTCTCCCCTTCATTCCATCCTAAATGCATCTGCAAGGCTAATCAACCTCTCTTGACGCTCTGTTTCTGCTGCACCTCTCTGTGAGTCCCTTCACTGGCTCCCCATTCACAGCAGAATTAAATTCAAAATACTCACCCTGACCTACAAAGCCCTCACCAATGCTGCTCCACCCTACCTGTCCTCACTCATCAACAAATATACTCCAGCATGCCCCCTAAGATCCAACAATGACCTGCTTCTTGTGTCCTCTACCATCACCTCCTCTCATGCTAGACTACAGGACTTCTCTCGTGCAGCACCATTCCTCTGGGACGCACTTCCTCGAACTGTCAGATTTTCTCCTAACCTCTCCTCCTTTAAACGTTCCCTAAAGACCTTATTGTTCAGGGAAGCTTATCACCCGACTCATTAATAAATTAACTTGACTTACCCAACAGTTGCCCTAATCTATCTCCTCACTAATAACATTCTCACCTCCTGTTTCCCATCCTCCCACCCATCTAGATTGTAAGTTCCCACGGGAATAGGGCCCTCAATTCCCCCTGTATTTGTCTGTAAAATTTTGTCTCTTATTGTATTGTTTCTCCATTGTACTTTTAATCCTTGTACCCATGGGCAGCGCTGCGGAATCTTTTTGCGCTTTATAGATAAAGAATAATAATAATAATAATAATAATAAAATGTGGCAAGCACAATCTCATCAGTCAATTCCTTAAGGCCTCTGATTTCATTTACAAAGTCACTAGTGTCTCTCACATAAAATTGACCTATTTGGACTAAATGGGACAGTACTTGGTCTAAATATTTTGCTGCATTACTCATAACTCATCCAATCCCAGCCACTATAGGGCTCCCTGGGGGTTAATTATTATTATTATTATTATTATTATTATCATCATCATCATCAGGTATTTGTAGAGCACCAACAGATTCCCCAGTGCAATAAGCATAAGCGGTATACAAGATAACATTTATAGGGATCAAATGGGTAGAGGGCTCTGCCAAGAGTTGCACTGTTGTAGTCGGCTCTTATGAAGGTGATCTACAAACTGCTGGGCTCATAGGCTAACATGCTAAGGGGTTTAAGGGGATAGCAATGGAGTTAGGAAGGTTAGTGTTGGTTGTATACATCTCTAAATAGTAGAGTCTTTAGGGAGCGCTTGAAGCTTTCAAAACTAGGGGAGAGTGTTGTGGAGCTAGGCAGAGAGTTCCATAACATGGGAGCCAGTCTGGAGTAAAGTCCTGTAAACGGGAATGTGAGGGAGTAACACGAGAGGAGGAGAGTAGAAGATCGTGAGCAGAGCGAAGGGGATGGGAGGGAGAGTATCTGGAGACAAGGTCTGAGATGTAGGGGGGAGCAGTGCAGCTGAGGGCTTTGTGCGTCAGAATTTTGTGTTTGATCCTGGAGGCAAGAGGAAGCCAGTGAAGGGATTAACAGAGAGGTGCAGCAAATATTTTGGTGCTTTATAAATAAAGTTTAATAATTATAATAACAATAATAAAAGCATAGACATACCTCAAGAATGTGCATGTGTTATCCATTTGCAGGCACACTACATGGCAGCACTATTTTCTGCTATATAGTGCTGCAGACACCTACTTAGGTATCTCTTCAACAAAGAATAACATGGGAATGAAGCAAATTTGATAATAGAAGTATATTGGAAACTTTTTCTAAATTGTATGCTCTGTCTGAATCACAATAGAAACATATTGGGTTTCATTAATTATTAATGATAATAATGATTCATTTTGAATTGAAACATTTAAATACTCTTCAACTAGCAAAAATACTTTAAGTAAAAGTTATTACTTTTACATGGGCGTACGCACATATCCTGTGAGTGCCCCATACACCAGAATTCAAACACTACACCTTCTGAGTGAGTCAGCGGTGGCTTATATGACACAAATAACGTCTCACTGATGAAATACACAATAGGCCAGATTACAAGTTGAGCTCTATGTAACGCTCCTGCTCAAATGTTAACTGTGCTAGAAGTTCCGCTTTTTGCACTTGTCAGGTTGCACTCATATTATGAGTTGAATGTAAACTGTTTTCACTCATGTGCTAAGCCAACAAGCGCAAAAAGCCAAACATAGAATATCACGTGCACGTTCACGTATTCCCCCATAGACATTAATGGAGAAAAGAAAAATGAAAAAAAAAAAAACACTCTCGCGCAAACCCAATCACATATTCTCATGTGACCTAACCCGACATGAAAATATGAATATTTCCCATTCCAATGTTCTGCACATTGCAGAAAATATTATATATATGCTTAAATAGAAAGGAGATGCCAGACTTATCTGCTTGCAAGAGTTGATCAAATCCTGCTTGGCTCAGAGCCTTCCACTCTGCTTATCACAGCTTGTAGTCGAAAGTTGCACAGATATATTTACCACTCATCCGTGGCATCGGCTCGACTCCAAGCTTATCTCCAAGGCATAACGTTCACCTGCTATAAATCTGAATAGTGTCTGCTTCAAAGACGCCAGCAAACATCCACGGCTTGTAACACTGATAGCTCCGATGAGATGGGCTTGGTCACGTGTACTAGCAACCAATGTCTACGTGCGTTTCACCTGGAACGTCTCTTGGAAGATGGGGATTCCTCAGGGCTACTTAGTGCATCCTATGTTGTGGTTAAATACACATTTGAGCTCCGCCCATGGGATAGGTGAGAATATTTACAGTGTAACTTTATAATGATCACTCGAATACAATATATAATATATACAAATCAATGTAATTTTATTAAGAACTTAGTTGCAAAGCTGTTCACAATGTCGACAAATATATGGGGGTAAAAATACAAGAACAAATATTAAATATAACGTTTTTAACTATATCGAAAAAGAAAAGATATGGGAAAATCAAAAATAAATAAATATATATATATATATATATATATATATATATATATAGCAGGGACAAAGAAAAAGAAGGTGAAACGGAGACCATATGAAACACAATCTTTATCCTATAAAACTGGCCATGTCAAGTTTTTTGTTCATTTCATTAGGTGCTAATGTTCTAAGGGTATACATCCACTTGCATTTTTTCTACAAGAGGCTTTTGTCTTGGTCTCCTCCTCTACCATGGAGAAGGCCTTTATCTATACCTGTAAATTGTAGGCATATAGGATCACTATCATGTGCAGCTTGAGAATGTCTTGCCACACTATTTGTTTGTATTTTATTCTTTATATCGTCCCTGTTTTCTTTGAGTCTATCCTTAAAAATCTGCTTGGTTTTACCAACGTGAAAGTTGGGGCAATAAAATTTGAGAAGATAAACTACTTCTGTAATACAGTTAAAAACGTGTTTTATCTAAAAATCTCTTTGACTATTTCCTTAAAAGGATTTAGTTTTTTCATAAATGTACAAATGACACTTTTTCCACATGGGAAATTGCCTATAGGAATATGGCTCTTAAGCCAATTCTTCTTAGAGGGAGTAGGAACAAATTGGCTTCTGACAAGTTTATCTCGCAAATTTGGAGCTCTTCTGTCTGTAAAATTAGGGTATTCCCCTACCTCTTGAGTAATATTGATATCACTAGTTACAACAGACCAATGTTTATTTAAAATCATCTTTATTCTGCTCCAATGGCAATTATAATTAGTGATTACTCTTATGAGAGGCTGTGAAGTTTCTTTTTCTTAAAGAGTAGGGCTTCCCTATCTTGTCTTCTAGCCTCAATTCTCGCACTTTTTACACTTTTCTTAGAATACCCTCTGTCCAAAAATCTCTCTTGCACAGCTTTTGCATGTTTATCATGTTTTTCCTTTGTGGAACAGTTGCAACATAAATGCAAAAACTGTCCCTTAGGGATACTTTTTATCATATGAACAGGGTGATGGCTTGATGCCATCTAGAGACTGTTGGTAGCAGTGTCTTTCCTGTAATTTTCAGTTACAAGAGCACATTTCTCATTGCTTACTTTAACATCAAGGAAAGATGTATATTTAACTAATTTTAATTAAGTTCTTGGACAAAAGTATGAAGATCGAGATTCCCTTCCCAAATGAAAAGGATATTGTCCACGTACCTAAGCCAGAAATGAACATGGTTATCAAAAAATGTATTCTGATAAACCGTGTCCATCGCCCATTTTTCCAGATGAAGACAAGCATACGTTGGGGCACAAGTAGCCCCCATAGTCGTACGACTCATATGTTTAAAGATTTATTTTCTTCTTGCATCATATGTATATATTGTTGATTCTACAATGATGTATCTAGGTTTGCTGTCCACTTTATGCCTAGATTTGTAAGCACAGAATAAATACACAGCTTTCTTGTAAAAAGAGTGCTTCATTCTCTGTTTATTGGGAACATTTATGTTGATGTGTCCTGTTTCTCTTCTTATAGTCTATTGTTTTATAAATATATATATCTATATATATATATATATATATATATATATATATACAACCATATGCAAAAATTTAGCAATTTAGCACCCCTGACAATTTCCATGATTTTCATTTATAAATAATTGGTTATTTGGATCAGCAATTTCATTTTGATCTATCAAATAACTGAAGGTCACAGTAATATTTCAGTAGTAAAATTAGGTTTATTGGATTAACAGAAAATGTGCAATATGCATCAAAATTAGACAGGTGCATTCCTATAGCCTGTAATGAGTGTCTGGATTCTTGGACCATTCCTCCTTGCAAAACATCTCCAGTTCAGTTAGGTTTTATGGTTGTTTAGCATGGACAGTCTGCTTCAAGTCACCCCACATATTTTCAATGATATTCAGGTCTGGGGACTGGGAGGGCCATTCCAGAACATTGATGCATAAATGCCAGAGTAGATGTTGAGCAGTGTTTTGGGTCGTTGTCTTGTTGAGCTATCAAGCCCTGGTGTAACTTCAAATTTGTGACTGACTCCTCAATATTATTCTCAAGTATCTGCTGATATTGAGTGGAATCCATGCGACCCTCAACTTTAACAAGATTCCCAGTACCGGCACTGGCCACACAGCCCCACAGCATGATGGAACATCCACCAAATTTTACTGTGGGTAGCAAGTGTTTGTCTTGGAACGCTGGGTTATTTTGCCGCCATGCATAATGCCACTTGTTATGACCAAATAACTCAATCTTTGTTTCATCAGTCCACAGCACCTTCTTCCAAAATGAAGCTGGCTTGTCCAAATGTGTGCTTGTATACTCCAAGCGATTATATTTGTGGCGTGTGTGCAGAAAAGGCTTACTCTCCATACAGCTTCTCCTTGTGCAAAGTGCGCTAAATTGTTGAACGATGCACAGTGACACCATCTGCAGCAAGATTATGTTGAAAGTCTTTGGAGGTGGTTTGTGGGCTGTTATTGACCTTTCTCACAATCCTTTTCCTCTCCGATATTTTACTTGGCCTGACACTTTTGGCCTTAACAAAAACTGTGCCTGTGGTCTTCCATTTCCTCACTATGTTCCTCACAGTGGACACTGACAGCTTAAATATCTGCAATAGCATTTTTTAGCCTTCCCCTAAACCATAGTGTTGAACAATCTTTGTTTTCAGGTCATTTAAGAGTTGTTTTGAGGCCCCCATGATGCCACTCTTCAGAGGAGAGTCAAAGAGAACAACAACTTGCAATTGGCCACATTAAATACCTTTTCTCATGATTGGATGCACCTGTCTATGAAGTTCAAGGCTTAATGGGCTCACCAAACCAATTGTGTATTCAAATTAATCAGTACTAGGTAGTTACAGGTATTCAAATCAACAAAATGACAAGGGTGCCCAAATGTATACACCTGTCTAATTTTGTTTTTGATGCATATTGCACATTTTCTGTTAATCCAATAAACCTCATTTCACTACTGAAATATGAATGTGTCCTTCAGTTATTTGATAGATCAAAATGAAATTGTTGATCCAAACACCAAATTATTTAGAAATGAAAATCATGGAAATTTTCAGGGGTGCCTAAACTTTTGCATACAACTCTAAATATATATATATATACAGTATCTCACAAAAGTGAGTACACCCTTCACATTTTTGTAAATATTTGATTATATATTTTCATGTGACAAAACTGAATAAATGACACTTTGCTACAATGTAAAGTAGTGAGTGTACAGCCTGTATAACAGTGTAAATTTGTTGTCCCCTTAAAATAACTCAACACACAGTCATTAATGTCTAAACTGTTGGCAACAAAATTGAGTACACCCCTAAGTGGAAATGTCCAAATTGGGCCCAATAAGCCATTTTCCCTCCCCGGTGTCATGTGACTTGTTAGTGTTACAAGGTCTCAGGTGTGAAAGGGGAGCAGGGGTGTTAAATTTGGTGTTATCGTTCTCACATTCTCTCATACTGGCCACTGGAAATTCAACATGGCACATCATAGCAAAGAACTCTCTGAGTATCTGAAAAAAAGAATTCTTACTCCAGATAAAGATGGCCTAGGCTATAAGAAGATGGCCAAAACCCTGAAACTGAGCTGCAGCATGGTGGGCACGACCAAAGATGTTGAGGGCATGTGCTCAGCGTCATATCCAGAGGTTGTCTTTTGTCTTTCGGAAATAGACGTATTACTGCTGCCAGCATTGCTGCAGAGGTTGAAGGGGTGGGGGGTCAGCCTGTTAGTGCTCAGACCATATACCGCACACTAAATCAAATTGGTCTGCATGGCTGTCATCCCAGAATGAAGCCTCTTCTAAAGATAATGCACAAGAAAGCCTGCAAACAGTTTGCTGAAGCCAAGCAGACTAAGGACATGGATTACTGGAACCATGTCCTGCCATCCGATGAGACCAAGATAAACTTATTTGTTTCAAGCGTCTGTGGCAGCAACCAGGTGAGGAGTACAAAGACAAGTGTGTCTTGCCTACAGTCAAGGATGGTGGTGGGAGTGTCATGATCTGGGCCTGCATAAGTGCTGCTGGCACTGGGGAGCTACAGTTCATTGAGGGAACCATGAATGCCAACATGTACTGTGACATACTGAAGCAGAGCATGATCCCTTCCCTTCAGAGACTGTGCCGCAGGGCAGTATTAAAACATGATAACGACCCCAAACACACCTCCAAGATGACTACTACCTTGCTAAAGAAACTGAGGGTAAAGGTGATGGACTGGCCAAGCATGTCTCCAAACCTAAACCCTATTGAGCATCGGTGGGGCATCCTCAAATGGAAGGTGGGGGAGCGCAAGGTCTCTAACATCCACCAGCTCTGTGATGTCATCATTGAGGAGTGGAAGAGGACTCCAGTGGCAACTTGTGAAGCTCTGGTAAACTCCATGCCTAAGAAGGTTAAGGCAGTGCTGGAAAATAATGGTGGCCACACAAAATATTGACACTTTGGGCCCAATTTTGACATTTCCTCTTAGGGGTGTACTCACTTTTGTTGCCAACGGTTTAGACATTAATGGCTGCGTGTTGAGTTATTTTGAGGGGACAGCAAATTTACACTGTTATATACAGGCTGTATACTCACTACTTTACATTGTAGCAAAGTGTCATTTCTTCAGTGTTGCCACAAGAAAAGATATAATAAAATATTCACAAAAATGTGAGGGGTGTACTCACTTTTGTGAGATACTGTATATATATATATATATATATATATATATATATATATATATATATATATATATATATATATACCGTATATGTATAGATATATACAGATAAATATAGGAATATCTAGTTATAATCACAGATATACATATATACATTTTTAAAGATGTACAGTATATGTATGTATCTCTATGTTAAAGCCCTGTGCCTGAATTTGTTTTCTATCAGAAAAGAGAGATATCTTTGAGCCTTAATAACGCTTTTGTGCAAGTTTTTTATTCATGTTTTTTATTACATAGTGTTTTATGAGTGTAACTGTACTTTGTAGTGTCTTTTTTATGTGTTTTGTGACACCTTTTAGTTTTGAGAAACAGTTAACCAGAGCCCTTAAGTAACAGTAACCATTTTAGCATAAACCGTGACTGAGCTCAAGTTACCGTGTTTACTTTCAACTTTTAATACCAGCGGTAAACCAGATAAGCGCAAACACCCATGATAAACCCCTTATTGCTCACGCGCGAATGTTTGTTTGCCACACGTAATCTGGCTCATTATTGGCAGCTCTCTGAGTACACATTGTGTTTAAATCTTGATTCTCTAGTCAAACATAGAATAACTTTTACTGCAAATCTATATTTGCTAACGGAAAAATATTTTAATAATGCTTGTATTTTAAATTAAATGCACCCATGTGCAGGGGGCAATTTGTGCAGCGTTGTGCAGCAAAATAAAAATATATCTGTAGAGTATATGAATATATACATATATATTTATGTGTTTATACACATATTAACACATACATGTATATAAGCATATACATATTTTTACATAAAATCATCAGCGTAACGTAACGCCCTTTATTGAAACTAGGAGATCAAGATATACCCAAGATTCCCCACAATGGTTATTTTATTTGCGTAGAGGTTCTACTGAAGCGATCGAAAATCAAAAAGAAAGCATTCAGATTTGAGAGTGCCAATGATTTGGAGGGAACCAAATCTCTTTGACAACTGTTATTTTTGCACTTGTGATGTTAAAGGCTTTAACTCAAAATATAAGAAATCCATTGTCTATCCAAATCTATCAACAGCTATATGACCTGTTCCTCACAGTCCAGAAATTCCAGTTCTGCTGCCAACAGAAACATTGAAAGATTCACCTAGCAATGTAGGTTCAGATGCTGATGGTGAAGACGCAGAAAAGAAAAAGGGACTACTAAGGCTTCTGACTAAGGTTAATATGTAAATAACAAACCTATTTTTTTTTAAAATAAATAAAGAATTTGCCACAAAATAGGTTTCATGTGTTAATATTGCACTACTAATTTCATTTGGGCTCATGATCCAACATAAAAACATCAAAGCCAGTTGTGAAAAAACTGCACGTGATTGAGCAAATCCCAGGTCATTTTTGTATTCAGCACCCCAAATTCATATAAAAACATGCCTGTGTTATTGAAATAAAGTGCTGGGTTTGAGTAACAACCAAGTAGTTAATGGTAATTCATATCTGTTATCTATCTTTAAAGGGACACAAACACCTTTGTAAATGTAATATTTTACTTCAGTTAAGATACTAGGCTAGTGTATAAATTTGTTTAATTACATTGACACCTTGTTTGCCACAACTGTTTTTAAAAAGCCAAACTCCAACCACCACTTATTTTTAGGAGACAATCTGTACTTCCTGTAATAGGCAAATCTGGCAACTGTCATCATGTTTGCAAAGCTACCATTGTTTTGCAGTTCCTTATTTGATCACATTTGTCAAGGTCAATTAGGGATCGTTATGTAGCAAGGTTAGGTTTGTGAAGTCTGCAGTGTGCATTTCCAAGCCTTTATTTTAAGATTTAAACACAGAAAAGGGGGCACAATAAATTATGGAAGTACATTGCAAAGTTTTTAAACATTTTATATTACAATATACACAAAACACAAAAAGTATTTTTGGTTGCTTTTTCAGCAAAAAGGGAAACTGTAGTCAGAAAACAAAGCACAGTATTTGAAAAAATAATTCTTAATTAGCCTTTTTTGCAATATATATTTATTAAAAATGTTTCTGACCAAATGGTATCCCAGAGAAACTTTTAAAACCATTTGTCATATGACTGCAGTAGTTATGTGCAAATAATTAAAGTGAGAAAACTAACGTTTGTAAAAAAGTTAATGCATTTGGCAGCCAAATAGTGGCATCAAATATACCATAATGGGACTTGATCTCAGACCTCCCTAACAGGCCAAATTTTCAGTATATCTGAACTGGAGCACAGGTGAAATAATCAGTTGATTAGTAAACATGGTTATTTTGACTGTTCTCATTCAAGGTAATCGTAAAAACCTGGCCTGTTAGGGAGGACAGGTTTTAAACTAGGAGTCTAGATCAATACCTTAGGTTGTCTTCTTTAAGAATAGATATAGTTTTCATGGGTAAATACAATAAAACAAAACATAGGCTCTATTTCTGTTTAAACAGAGCAATGGTAATTTTTTCTCTGAAATTCCTGGTAGCAAAGGATTTAAATATTGATTTCTTTTGTATGCAGAGTGACAACTTATAATTTGCAAGGTAATTAGCCAGTCTGCATCTACAAATTGTTTTGTTGTTTTTTCTTATTTGTGAGTTATTAAAGGATGATTTGATTGCCACACAGAGAAAATATTTCAATGGAAAGTAGTTATTAATTCCTATAATTCATGAGTTGGCTTTGTGTAATTAAAATAATTATGCATAATTATGAAAGAAACACAAATCATAATTGATATGTATAGTTCCCTTGTATTAAAACAGCAATGTTTTTGTTTGAAGAATGTGTATGTATATATATATATATAGATAGATAGATAGATAGATAGATATATAGATACAGTATATATATATATATATATATATATATATATATATATATATATACATACACATACATACATACATACTGCATGCACAGTAGCAAAAGTAAAATGGAAGAGATAGTTACAGCATTCCTCCCTGGGTCCCTAACCTACAGTCACACAATGCAATACTTTCAACGAAAAACACCAAACACAATGAGATATGAACAAGGGTGACACAGGCCCTTGGTAAATTCCCTAGACACACACAAAACACATAATATACTGCTCAAACCAGACTGGGTCCACATCCCATGACCCTGCAAAATGAACATCAGCACTCTCAGACAGCTGTAAAGCTTTCAGTTAACCCCAGACAAGTCTGGGTGCAAAGTCCATAAGGAAAATTAAAAAATAAAATTATTAACACAACACATACAAAGTCTTGCACTCTCTTGCAGGCACACAGCAAGATTAAAAGTAAAATTGAAGAGTTAGCTACAGCATCTGGCCAACTGGTGATAGTCCAGAACATGTCATCTCACTGCAACATAACTAAACATACCGGTTAAGCTTATTTTACAAAGCACCAGAAGTGTAACACATAGATGTTAAAAATAACATACCTTAAGATGCCAAGAGCAAGAATTAATTTTGGGCTAGATTACAAGTGGAGGGCGAAGCTATATTAGCGTTCCACTTTGTAATACCAGAGCAAAATAATGTGTGCTGGTATTACAAGTAAATAGCAATGCAAACACAACTCATGTTCTCATTGCTAGGAAGCATTGCGCTCATGAGAACGAAGGGGGTAAGTAGTGCAGTGATGGGCAGCATATTAAAATATTTATGTACAGGTATATGAATATATACATATATATTTATGTGTTAATATGTGTAATTTCCCAGCTTGACTACTGTGATAACATACTAACTGGCCTTCCTCTCTCCCGCATCTCCCCCCTTTAATCCATCCTAAATGCATCTGCTAGGCTAATCCACCTCTCCCGACCTCTCTGTGAGTCTCTTCATTGGCTCCCCATTCACAGCAGAATTAAATTCAAAATTCTCACTCTGACCTACAAAGCCCTTACCAATGCAGCCCCCAAGCCCTACCTGTCCTCACTCATCAACAAATATACTCCAGCCCACCCCCTAAGATCCAGCAACGATCTACTCCTTGCCTCTTCTGAGGCTGTGGGCATTTTACATAAAATGGAAAATTCAAGAACAAGGGGTCATGATCTCAAGCTGAAGGGTAGTAGATTCAGGAGTAATTTGAGAAAGCACTTATTTACAGAAAGAGTGATTGATTTATGGAATAAACTTCCTCAAGAGGTAGTAGTGACAAACACTGTGGGGGACTTTAAAAATGCATGGGACAAGCATAAGGCTATCCTACAAACTAGATAAGTTTATACAGTTAGGTAAGGTCGGGCAGACTTGCTGGGCCTATGGCTCTTATCTGCCGTCAATATCTATGTTTCTATGTTTCTACCATCACCTCCTCCCTTGCAACACTACAGGACTTCTCTCGTGCGGCACCAACCCTCTGGAACGCACTTCCTCGAGCTGTCTAACCTCTCCTCCTTTAAACGCTCACTAAAAACCTTCTTTTTCAGGGAAGCCTATCATCAGATCAGTAACTAATGAATTCCACTTGCCTAATAGTTGCCCTCATCTAACTCCACACTAACATCATTCCACCTTTGCAGTCCCCACCTCCTGTTTCTCACCCACCTACCCATTTAGATTGTAAGTTTCCATGGAAACAGGGCTCTCAATTCCCCCTGTATTTGTTTGTTAAATTTTGTCTGGTGTCTCATATTGTACTGTCCTTTTATCTTTGTTACCCATGGACAGTGCTGAAGAATCTGTTGGTGCTTTATAAATAAAGAATAATAATAATGTATATAAGCATATACATATATATTTACTAAGAACACACAGTTTTTCTAACACCCCACTCCCACCAATTTTAAAGCGCCAAAACAGCCTAGTGCAGTTATTTGTTTTATTTTTTTAAAAAATGCTACTTTTTTAAATAAAAAAACTATAATGCCCTCTATTATGGAGCATTTGGGGCACTTTTAGAAAATTAACCAGAGATCTGGTTAATTTTATGAGCGCTAATTGCTACCACAGGCTTGCGGTAGCAATAATCAGCCACTTGTAATGGCTAATTAATTAGCGCTCCACTTGTAATCTAGCCCTGATCAAGCTTACATTGGAAGTGGCTTCCTGAAAACACATCTCTCAGATCCCACGTGAGTGACATAAGTTGTGACCTTAGAAGTGTAAACAAACATGATCAGAAGCATACACGTATCCACGCCAATAGCTTCTGCAATATTCTAACTTCAGAATGATAAGTTAGCTTGCCTCAGGACAAAATATGACGTTTTATGTTGAAAAAGTTTTTATTTGTTTCCATACATCAAATATATAATAAACTGTACATTCTGAGAACAATATATTCAGTATCATGGACGATGTTACATTTTATAGCTTCATAGAAACATTTTGTGTATCATATTACCTTAGCAAAAATCTATATTAGGTATTATAAGTAAACAAAATCATACAACCTATTAAAAAAAAAAACAGAACAAAAATAAAAATAAACCAGAATTAAACAAGAACTATGTCTGTGTTGTGAGTTAGTTTCTTACGTAGCTTAATTTGAATTTGTCGTTTGGCCTAGTCTTGTCTATATTTACAGAGTATTTAAGTTTTCCGTCAAAGTCTCCTATTTGTAGTATCCACTACCTTTTCACTGATGTATTGTGCATTATCGAGTAGAACCATATTTTATTGAATTGTTCTGTGTCCCCCTGTATTCATGCTACCCTTTCAGATGTGGTGTAGATATCTTGTATTTTGTCTAGAACCTCTCTCCAAATAGGGGGTCCCTCCTTCCAGTGTCTTGCTATGCAAACTCTAGTGGCCGTACAAATTATTTTAATGAACTTATTAATGGCTGGGTTCAAATTGGGAAATCGTCTATGAATGAGTGCTCGATCAACGGTTAGTAGTATCTGTTCATCTAGTACCCTGCTAAGGAGGCTATTAACCTTCTGCCATATAATTTTGATAGGTTCACAGTCCCACCACATGTGTCTATAAGACCCCTGTATCCCACAGCCTCTGTAGCATAATTTGGATTTGTTTACAGAGTAATGTGTCGTTTTTAGGGGAGTAAGATACCACCTAAACGCTGTTTTTATTGAATTCTCTCTAAGGTCTGCACTAATAAGGCCCTTGCATGATTCAAAATATAATTGGTCCCATTTATCTTTTGAAAGTTGATCAGCCCCATCCTCTTCCAATTTCAATACTATAGACGATTTATCGGTGTAGTGTATATCCTGAATCATCATGTACAATCTAGATATGAGTTGCTTTTCTCTGGTCGGATTTGAGCATATTCGTTCTAGAGTAGTGGGTGAGTGTTTCCCATGGGAGATCCTATGTTTATTGAGGGCAGAGGAGATTTGGAGGTATAAGAACCAGTGTAGCTTGTGTGGGGTTATTTGCTCCTGCAAGTTATTGAATGAAATTATCTGAGATTGGGTGAGAAAATCCGCCACCCTGTAGAGCCCTTTGTTGGCCCATTTATCTATTAATCTGTGAGTTTCCCTAGGTAGTAAGAATCTTATCGGTTTAGCCCACTGTAAGGATCACAGTTAGCTAGACTGTGGATCTCAGCTGCGGAGCTAATAAGTTTGAATGTATGCCAGTGCAGGTTAAATACAAAGCTATCTGTTGCTAAGTATTCCCAACAAGGCAAAAGAGAGTTGATGTTAAGTGTCTATCCTGATCAGTATTTCTGAATCAGGATAAAGAATAAATAAGGAAGTTCCCAGAGGTTTAGCTTAACTTGAATCAAAATTATGAACAGAGCGTAACTTGGTTTCTGATGCAAGGAAACAGACACCTGTGTAAACTTGGTTCAGTGCAAGACTGTGTTAGCGGTGAGTCTGTTCTGCCTGTGCTGACAGGCACCTGTGCTGCAGAGGAATGGACACGCTGTGAGTAGCGTGTGCAGCGTGTAGCAGCTGCATTCTAAAAATGGAAGAGGTGATTTGGAGAGAGCAGGTAATGAGAGCTGTAGTACTGCTTACTTGTTGAGAAGAATACAAACCGGAGGTCAGAGACAAGGAGGTAGGAATATTCAGCGAGGAGGTGAAGTAATAGTTAATAGCTCCGGTCTCACATGTTGTTAGGAGGTGCTGCTGTAAGAGGAATTGATTCCTGTAACGGTTAAGTGTAGGTACAGTTGGGAAATGTCTTTAAACACAAACAATCCTGTTCTGTGGTTATTGGAGGTAATCCGTGACTTCGAGTAATACAGGGAGCCTGGAAAGTTTCACCTGCAGAGTATAGGAACTTGAACTAGTGAGCTCAAAACAATACTGAAGCAAGGTGGAAGGGGCGTGACCAGGTTAATATAAGCTTGGAATCTTACTCCAGAGAATCCTTAAAGGGACATAGGTGATGAGCGACAAGAAACCCTTACATACCCCCCCTCTCAGGGAAGCTGCCCAGAAGCTACAAAACGAGGCCGATCCGGATTTCTCCTATGGAAGAAGGAAACTAGTCTGGGAGCATGTGCATTGGTAGACGGTTCCCAAGAATCCTCCTCAGAACTGAAACCCTTCCAATGAATCAAATACTGAAGAACACCACTGACGATGCGGGAGTCTAATACAGAGTCAACTTCATATTCGTCATCCGAATCAATCAGAGTTTCAGGAGGTGTTAAGGTGTCCAAGCATCTGGTTTGCCGGTGAGGTTTGAGTAAACTTACATGGAAAGTGGGGTGTAGTCTGTAGTTAGAGGGTAAACTTAAGGTTATATCGTTGGGATTCACGATCCTTGTTATAGGAAAAGGTCCAATGAAAGAAGTGCTAAGTTTCTTACTAGGTGTCCTTAATTTAATGTTCTTGGTGGATAACCATACCATGTCTCCGATGTTGTAGGTAGGTGCTTGGCGTAGTCGAAGATTGTAGTAATGCCTTTGTTTGGCTTGAGCTTCTGCGATATGTCTCCTAAGATCTTGAAATAAATCGAGAAGATTGTTTGCAACATCATCCACCTGTGGACAGGTGGTATCCAAGCGAGGATGCAGTTGGAAGTTAGGGTGAAAACCATAATTGGCATAGAACAGAGATTTCTGTGTAGTGGAACTGGTTGTATTGTTGTAAGCATATTCTGCCATAGACAATGTGGAATCCCATTGGTGTTGTTGGCTAGAGCAATATGAACGGATATACTGCTCAAGCCATTGGTTCACTCTCTCTGTCTGTCCATTTGATTGTGGGTGGAAGGAGGAGGAGAAGCGTAATTCCACTTGCATGATTGCACATAGTTGTTTCCAGAAACAGGATGTGAATGGCATTCCTCTATCCGTAACTATGGATTGAGGTAACCCATGTAACTTAACAATGTTATCCAAAAAGAGTTTTGCTGTTTCAGAGGAAGTAGGTAACTTGTGAAAAGGCAAGAAATGTGCCATCTTGGTTAGGTGATCTACCACAACTAGAATAGTGTTGTAGCCATCAGAGGGAGGAAGTTCCACTATAAAGTCCATTCCTATGCATTGCCAGGGCCTGTCTGGAATTTGAAGGGGTAGCAGCAATCCAAATGGTGGTTTTTTATCTGTTTTAGAGACTGTACAAACGTGACAAGTGTGGATGAATTCTTGGACGGGAGATCTCAAAGAAGGCCACCAATAAGTGCGCGACAGAAGATCAAGGGTTTTATTAATACCCAAATGTCCTGCCATGAGTGAGTCATGATGTTCTTTTAATATGTTTTGGCGTAAAGAGGAGGGTACATAAATCTTCCCCATATGGTAATAAAGTCCATCTTGTCCTAAAGTGAGATTACTACTGATAATCTCTGGATCGTCTTTCTGAGAATTCCTCAAAACTTGTGTATAGGGCAGAGACAGGGCTATTATCTGTTCAACAGTTATAACTGTTCCCGTAGTAGTATAAGTAGAAGGTTTTGAATCCTTCCTTGATAGAGCGTCAGCTTTCCCATTCTTACTCCCTGGCCGGTATGTGATGTGAAAATCAAACCTTGATAGGAATAGACTCCATCTTAGCTGTCTAGCAGAAAGAGTTTGGTTGGTTAAAAGGTATTCCAGATTCTTATGATCTGTATAGATCAGTATGGGATGTTTACTTCTTTCCAGAAGATGCCTCCAATGTTCCAAGGAAACTTTGATGACTAGCAATTCCTTCTCACCGATAAGGTAGTTATATTCAGCAGGTGTCATTACCCTGGAGAAGAAAGCAACTGAATGAAGTGGTTCCCCTGGTGTTCTTCGTTGAGAGAGGATTAAACCGAGGGCATAATCCGATGCATCGACTTCTAGTACGTAATGAGAATCTGGGTCTGGATAAGAGAGAATTGGAGCTTGAGTGAAAGTCTCCTTCAGGTGGTTGAAAACAGCTTGTGTTTTAGGGTTTCAAGTAAACAGAGTTTTTATGCTGGTCAGAGGTGAGTGGTTTAGTGAGTAGGGAATAATTCTTGATGAATTTACGGTAATAGTTGGCAAACCCTAAAAATCTTTGAAGTTCCTTCTTAGAAGTCAGTGTAGGCCATTGCTTGATTGTCTGTACTTTGGTATCGTCCATCTTAATACCATTGGGGGATATTGTATATCCCAAGAAGGTAATATGATTTGTATGGAATATGCACTTCTGTAATTTGGCAAAGAGACTGTGTTGACGTAGACGTGTTAAAACCCACCGGACCTGTTTCCTGTGTTCTGAGATGTTATCGGAGTATATCAGGATATCATCTAAATAGATGACTACACAGACGTCTAATAAGTCACGGAAGATATCATTAATGAGATACTGGAACGTGGCTGGAGCGTTGCAGAGTCCGAATGGCATCACCTTGTACTCATAGAGTCCGTATCTGGTTCTGAAGGCGGTGAGCCATTCGTCCCCTTGTCGGATTCTTACCAAATTATACGCTCCGCGGTGATCCAATTTGGTATAGACAGTAGCATGACTAAGTCTTTCGATGAGTTCTGGTATTAACGGAAGTGGATAACGTTTTTTTACCGTGCTTTTATTTAGCTCTCTATAATTGATTATAGGACGGAGAGAATTGAGGGTTGTATGAAACCTTTCCGTAGGTTTTCAGATAAATAAGTTTTTAAATGTTCCAATTCTGGTTGTGATAGAGGGTAGATTTGTCCAAATGGAATTGTGGCCCCAGGTAGAAGTTCAATGGGGCAATCATAAGTCCAATGAGGTGGGAGAGTCTCTGCTTCCTTTTCACTGAAAACGTCCTCAAAATCTTGGTAATCAGTAGGTAGTTGGTTTGTAATAGTGCAACACAATGTAGGATGAGGAAAACAAGTGGTTTTGCAGTAGTCAGAAAGGAACTGTACTTCCAAGCTATCCCAGTGAATAGTAGGTTGATGAGTTTGCAACCATTGCAGACCAAGGACTTCTGGGAACATAGGGGATGAAATAACATCAAAAGAAATGTATTCTACATGTGTTGAGAGAATAGATACCTTAATAGGAATTGTTTGATGTGTGACAGGTCCTGAGGTGATAAAATTACCATCTATAACTCTAATGGAGACAGGTTTTGCTTTCAACAAGGTGGGTATTTTATTTACAGTGACAAACATAGCAACTATATAGGAATTTTGTGCTCCTGAGTCAATGATGGCTTCACTGATCACCTGGTGACGATCCCACTGCAAATTAAGAGATAGAGAACAATAAGCCACATGTTTTATGCTAGTGGATAAACATGTTGTGTCAAGAAAACACTTACGTCTCTTTTGTCTTGAGATAATGGGACAGTCCTTTACGGTGTGTGTCTTGGATGCACAGTACATGCATAAGTTATTCATGCATCTGCGGTTCCTTTCTTCTGGCTGAAGTGGTCCCTTTGTGAACCCGATATCCATTGGTTCAGTGGCGTGACTAGTAGGCGGTTTGTGATAAGAGACTGAAGGCCTGCTGGAAGTCTCAGTGGCTAGCTTTTCTGTTTTACGTTTTCTTAATCTTCGGTCTATATGGATGCTTAATGTGATCAATCCTTCTAATGATCTTGGCAACTCGGTACGTGCTAATTCATCCTTTAAAGCATCATTCAAACCTAAATGGTATTGATTCCTTAAAGCGATCTCGCTCCATTCTGTATCCTTACTGTACTGCTTGAATTCGCTAAGGTACTCTTCAACAGGTTTTTTACCTTGCTTGAGAGACCTCATCTTAGTTTCAGCAGTCAGCTGAATATTGGTATCCTGGTATAATACAGCCATTTCTTTGAAGAAATCCTGAAGAGAGGCTAAAATGGGTGGGTCTTGTTCAAAGAATGCGACTGCCCATTTTCGGGGGTTCACTTCTTAGGAAAGAAATGACTGTAAGAACTTTGACACGTTCTGTAGAATATGTCTTGGGTTTAAAGTTAAACAATAAATTACAGGAATTCCTAAACTGAGTAAATTGAGCTCTATCCCCCGCGAAGGTATCTGGCATAGACACTTGGGGTTCTGGGGTCGCAACAGCAGCTGCGGATTTAGTTATTGAGTCTTTTATAATGTTACTCAAGCTGTTATTTTGTACCTGTAATTCCCTGAGTCCCTGACTCAATTGATCCACCCTCTGTGATAGTGCGTACACTATTTGGGGTAACTCCGCTGGATTCATATTTAGGCTTCAGTATAATGTAAGGATCACAGTTAGCTAGACTGTGGATCTCAGCTGCGGAGCTAATAAGTTTGAATGTATGCCAGTGCAGGTTAAATACAAAGCTATCTGTTGCTAAGTATTCCCAACAAGGCAAAAGAGAGTTGATGTTAAGTGTCTATCCTGATCAGTATTTCTGAATCAGGATAAAGAATAAATAAGGAAGTTCCGAGAGGTTTAGCTTAACTTGAATCAAAATTATTAACAGAGCGTAACTTGGCTTCTGATGCAAGGAAACAGGCACCTGTGTAAACTGGGTTCAGTGCAAGACTGTGTTAGCGGTGAGTCTGTTCTGCCTGTGCTGACAGGCACCTGTGCTGCAGAGGAATGGACACGCTGTGAGTAGCATGTGCAGCGTGTAGCAGCTGCATTCTAAAAATGGAAGAGGTGATTTGGAGAGAGCAGGTAATGAGAGCTGTAGTACTGCTTACTTGTTGAGAAGAATTCAAACCGGAGGTCACAGACAAGGAGGTAGGAATATTCAGCGAGGAGGTGAAGTAATAGTTAATAGCTCCGGTCTCACTTGTTGTTAGGAGGTGCTGCTGTAAGAGGAATTGATTCCTGTAACGGTTAAGTGTAGGTCCAGTTTGGAAATGTCTTTAAACACAAACAATCCTGTTCTGTGGTTATTGGAGGTAATCCGTGACTTCGAGTAATACAGGGAGCCTGGAAAGTTTCACCTGCAGAGTATAGGAACTTGAACTAGTGAGCTCAAAACAATACTGAAGCAAGGTGGAAGAGGCGTGACCAGGTTAATATAAGCTTGGAATCTTACTCCAGAGAATCCTTAAAGGGACATAGGTGATGAGCGACAAGAAACCCTGACACCCACGTCCCGGGAGGGAGTACTGTTGGGTGTTTGGTTAGCTGCTTCCAGTGGAAAAGTGTGTCCATTGTTGAAGGTAGACTAAGATTCTCCCAGGATGGGTCTCCTCCGGAGCCCCACAAGAGGTCATCTGTGTGATCTAATTCTATACTATCGGACTAAATTTTTGTCCAGATAACCTCCTGCAGAGGTTTATGAAGGAGTGAGGCTTGAGCTATTCTAGCTGCTAAATAGTTGTTTTGTAAATTCGGCACCCCCACTCCTCCCAAGCGTCTGTGTCTAGTCAATATTTTGGAGGCTATCCTTGCTGTACCGTCTCCTCTTAAAAAGGAGATTAACTCTGATTGTAATTTCTGGAGCTCCGAGGGAGGGATACCCTAAAGAGGTATAAGATCCTCGGGAGAACATTCATTTTTATGGACGATAGGTGGCCAAACCATGAAAAGGTGTTCCTTTTCCAAGATCTAAGATCTTGTCTAATGGGTATAGTGGGGTATAGTTTAGTTTATATAAGCTGTCATAGGTATCTGAAATTTTTGTCCCCAAATAGGTGAGAGAGTCCCTAACCCATTTTATATTAAAGTTGATTTCAATTAGCGTGAGGGGTTAATGCTAATGGTAAAGCTTCACATTTGTCAACATTCACCTTATATGGTTAAACAAGAAAAATTACCAGCGCTCTAGGAGGGACACAAAAAAGCCCAACACAAATGGGTTATGAATGTGTGGACACTGATACAAAAAAGCCCAACACAAATGGGCAGCAAAGAATAAGAATACTGGAACAAACCTGACCATAGATAATAGAAAGAGTGAAGAAGAAGAAGACAACACAATCTCCACTATGGATTATCTTGTTTGCAATATTCTGCATCTCTACTATACCTACTAACTGAGGTTACATTGCCTGAATATCTGGGAAAGACCCCGGGATGAAAAAATTACCACATTGCCAAGTGTCTTTCTAGCACAAGATTCAGGAAGTTCCAGATCCAGGACTACCATACACAAGGCTGCACGGAAAGATCCAAGACTACCATACACAAGGCTGCATGGAAAGAACAAGCACAGACAGCGGCAGACCACAGACCTACACCTGTACTACACGACTACACATTACCTCATATGATTGGGGTAATCTTTGGTAAGAGGACATCCTTACTCTTTTTCAAACCTGGATATCTTGCATAGAATTACAGCACTTATACCAGTTATAAACTTTCCATAAGGACTAACTGTCAATAACCATATTTACCTGTTCCATTATATTGGATGTATATGTGTTATATTGTTTAAAATTGTTACAAGTTGCGCAGAAGTATCAGGATTTTTTGTTCTCTTTTTTTGCTATTCACCTTATATCCTGAGATTTCCACAAAATCATGTAAGACCCGGTAGAGATTAGTCAGAGAGCCAAATGGGTCTGTTAGGGTCGATAAAATATCGTCTGCAAAAAGCGAAAGCTTATATTCTGAATTGCGGATCCTCACTCCTTTAATATCATTTGCATTTCTAATGGATGCCGCTAGGGGTTCGATGCATAAGGCAAACAGGAGTGGTGAGAGGGGGCACCCCTGTCTTGTTCCGTTTTGTATGTTTATGGACCTAGACATATATCCTGTTGCGCTAATCGTGGCTTTAGGATTTGAATATATCCCTTTTAGTGCTTTTATAAACGATCCCCCAAAACCCATTGTTGTGAGCACCTGAAACATATAGGTCCAGTCTATACAATCGAACGCCTTCTCCGCATCCAAGGAGAGGAGCAGAGAAGGCGTCCCCTTTCTTCTCAGGTGTTCAGTTAAGTCTATGGTTCTGCGGACATTGTCTGGGGCTTCCCTACCCTTAATAAAGCCCACCTGGTCGGGATGAACCAGGCGGGGTAATATTGTCTGGAGTTTGTTTGCCAATATTTTTGTCAGGATCTTAAGATCCTGGTTAATCAAAGATATGGGTCTATAACTTTGGCACCGAGTAGGATCTTTACCTGGCTTAGGGATAACTATAATTTTGGCTCGGAGCAAATCAGTGGGAATGTCGGATCCTAGCATTATATCATTGCAGAATTTTTGTAAGTGGGGTATTAAGGATATTTTAAATAACTTATAGTACTCGCTAGGTAGACCATCGGGACCCGCTGCTTTGCCTGATTTTAGATCTTTAATTACATTGAAAATTTCTTGCGTAGTGATATCTGCATTGAGGATATCATTTTCTTCAGGGGTAATTGTGGGGAGGTTAGCTTGTTTTAGAAATTGAGATAATAGCCTCTGTGTCTGGTCAATATGTTGTACTTTTTGCCCATCATATAAGGTTTCATAATAATTAGCAAATATATTAGCTATTTCCTGGGGGATTTGAAGTTTGGGTACCCTCCTGGGTATATAAATTAGTTATCGAATATAATTTAGTTCTATTACGTAGCTTATTGGCTAAATATCTATCAGGCTTATTATAGAGTGTAAAAAATAATTAGCTTTTAGCTTTTGGAGGGCTCTCATCGCCGAATCATTTAGGATTTTCGATAGTAGCTTTCTCTTAGCTTGAAGGGTTCTAAATACTGTACTGGAAGATGTGTTTTTGTGTTGGGTTTCTAAGATAGCAATATCTGAATGGAGTTGCTTAATGTTTTTATTTGCTAATGTGATGATCCTGGCTTTCTCCTTTATCAGAATTCCACGGATAAAGGGTTTATGCGCAGCCCAGGGGCTGAGTGAATTGATAGTGGAGCTAACATTTGAAGACCAGTATTCCTTCATTAATCTCCCTATCTCAGTGTGAAATTGCGCATTTTGGAGTATAGATGGGTCAAATGTCCAGGATTTTTGGCGTTGGAAATCAATTAGCCCTGTCATGGTGAGTTGGACTATCGAATGGTCCGACCAGACACATGGGTGGATATTAGGTATCAGGGTTTGACTAGTCCATATGTAATCTAGTTTTGTATAGCTGTTATGGGCGTGTGAGTAAAATGTATGATCTGTTGTGTTACCATATAGTGTTTCCCATGTGTCTAGTAAGTTATGTTCTGACATTGATTTCCTTATAGATTTTGCTATTGATAGTTGTCTGAGGTGTTTGTTTGAAGGTTTAGTTAACTTCCTAGAAGAGTGAGTTGTAATATTGATATTAAAATCACCCCCAAGTATTATTCTGGAGTGAGACCATTGTGTTAACATATGAGAGACATGGTGACAGAAGGTGTGTTGGCCGTCATTTGGGGCATATACGTTGCAAAGGGTGACTGTCATACCTTGTATGCGACCTCTAACAATGAGGAATCTCCCCTCAGGGTCTTTTATAACCTCGTCTGTCTCAAATTGTAGGGAAGAGTGTATGAGTATTGAGACACCCCCTCTTTTTCTGGTCTAATGTGGAGTGAAAGTGGTTCGGGAACTGTCGATGCCAATATTTAGGGATCAGGGTCTGTGTGAAATGTGTCTCTTGAAGAAACACAATTTTAGCTTTTAGCTTTATATATTGGGTAAGGGCTACCTTGCGTTTGATATTGGTGTTAAGGCCTCTCACATTGTGTGAGAGAACAAAAAAGTCATGGGTTATGGGGACTAAAGGCGTTGTCACTTCGTATGCTATCAGTGCCGTAACTGAGTAATGGGTATTGTGGTGTTTGACCTTTGTACTCTGTCTGACAAGCATATAGAGGCCACACAAACATGTAAATGTGAACAATAAAAAAACTTGTTAAAATATCAAACTGAGAATGAAACATATTAGAAAAACATATATAACAATTGTTCAGGCTTATCGCCCGATTAGAACTTTTGATGTCCATCTTTCCCCTGTAAAAAGAAGAAAAGATAGAAGAGAAGAAAAAATAAGAAGAAAAAAAAAAGAACAAACACAGGGGGAGATAACACTATAAAAGAAAATAAACTGTAAACAGCCTGCTATGTGCAGGTTATTGAAGTAGCTTATGTGGAGCTAAAATAATAACAAAAGTTATCTAAACTTTAGAGAATTTCGAGCAAAGTCTCTGGATACAGTTCATAATGTTCAGTGTTGTTGTATTCGGAAAGATATAGTGTCTCTTAATATATCTTTAGAGTCATTGCAGCATCATCATTATTACCCAGAGAAGCATCTAAACTTATGGGTTAGCAGTTTATACTGCAGTATGAGGGGCGACTCTCTAGTGTACAGGAATAAAGAAAATCCCGATATGGTTTCTCACCCTGAGCCTGGTGTCTTAGTCTCTACCTAGGGGATAGATGAAGGCAAACAAGATCAATGTAAAAAAACTTTGTATACTCATCTGCAACTTGTCCTGCTGTGGAGTCATGTGCGAAAGCGCCACGTGGGTTGTAGAACTTCTTTATTTTCAGGAATCATTTTGGTTTCTTCTTGGTGACTTTAACCCACTTGGCTCTTTTATAATTGACCTTATTTGGGGTCTGACGTTCAGCTTCAGAATCGCTGAGAGTGGATGGTAGATCCGGTGAATCTAAGCCCAAATTTTTTACAGATCTCTGAGATATCCTTCCTATCTTTTATCGATAGGGTTTTTCCTTCATGTACAATATTTAAGGCGAAGGGGAATCCCCAGCTGTAATTTATTTGGGACTTTCGAAGCAGTTGTGTGAGTGGTCTGAGTGATCCTCTCCTCTGTAAGGAACGCACACATAGGTCTTGGTAGAACTGTACTACTACACCTTGATATTTGAAAGTTGGGTTCTTTCTGGCTGCCATAAGATCGCTTCTTTTTCAGGGAATCGAAGTAATTTAACTATCACGTCCCTGGGTGGATAGTCTCCCTTTGGTTTTGCTTTTAGGGCCCTGTGAGCCCTCTCTATCTGAAAGCTATCCTCTTCTGAGCAACCAGCGATTGCTCTAAATAGTTGTTTTAAGTAGTTCTGGAGGTCTGACTGCGTTACGATTTCCGGGACTCCCTTCAGCCTCAGATTGCTTCTGCGTGAGCGATTCTCTAAATCCTCCATTTTGTCCTGGAGCAGATCTAGTTCTTGTTGAAGGTCTTGTGTTGTTTGAGTCAGAGTAGTCACCTTTTCCTCCACATTATTCTCATTATCCTCTAATGCCGAAACTCTGGTACCCAAGTCATGCATCTCATGTTTTATTTCTGTTATGCTATTGGTGATGGTGGTTTGGAAGGAGTCCATTTTGTTCCACAGTTTCTCAAAGTTCTTATCAATATCCTTCTTAGAGACCAACGTCTTAATATCCGCTCTTGTGACAGGGGTTAAATCAGCGTCGCATGTCTGGGAGTCTGAATCTGCTTTCATGTCCTCCTCTTGTTCTGTATCTCGGGGTTCCATTATTTTCTCCCCTTTAGAGGATTTAAAAATTAGATTGGCTGCTGCTGCTTTCCCTGATGTTGTAGGCTTGTTTATTTTCCTGGTTGCCATTATCAAATATGTTATTTATCTCTACTGCAGCGAGGAAATATGTCTGAGAGTGTTGTCCTCTGTAGTGATGCAAACTTTATCTTACAGTGGATTAGGTGCTGAGTGTCAGTCTCTGAATATTATGATTACGTATGTTTCTCCAAAGGCACTAATTGAGGCAAATATGTGATTTGATCTTTAGGAGCAGTACTTGTCTTTTCAGAGATATACTGTTGAAATGAGATACACGACTGGGCCCCGCAGCCTCATCTGTAAAAATTGTCTGAGGGTAGGGGTGACTCAGATATTCAGCAGGAATCTCGCTATTTTAAAATCTCCTGTGTTCCTTCAGCTGTGTGTATTAGGGTTAATGGAGTGTCCCAAGTCAGCCTCTACTTCTAAAAGTATACATTATATTACCAGAGTCACCTTCAAATTCACTACTTATTTAATGTGCGTTTCTGCAGCTCATTAGGTTTAGCGTAATAAAGTCCTTACTGGAAGCACCTTGCAATCCCCACCAACTCACATATTAGTATTGATCAGCATCAAGGGTCATATATATATATATATATATATAAATACAGCAGTATAGGCATCTGATTAGAGTAATATCGCAAACGTTGCGTTGCAGATGTTCTTTTGAGACTCTTCTAGATATTTATATTATGTCTATTTTGCATATCGCTTACTAGTGAGATACACTTTACTTGCGATGAGACTTATAGTCAAGAATAAAGTCAAGTTCCCCCTGTCTCTGCTGCAGCACCATCCCATGCTGTCTGTTAAAATGGCGCCTCCTCATAACTTCCTCTGAGCGGCCTCTCCCCTAATTCCTCTTTATGTGCACATTACCGGACTTCTGATGTTTCATCTCTTCCTCCTTTCAGTCTGGAATGATAACCGCAACCGGACTGGGGTTGTTCACTAGCTTTCCAGCAGTTTAAAAGCTCCTTTGTAGATAGTCCTGCACGGAGCAGCACAATTATGCTGCCATCTTCCTTCCCGGTCAGGCTCCGCCCCCCAAATATGATGTTTTAAAGGGACACTCAGGCTTTATGAAATTTTCATGATTCAGATAGAGCATGTAATTTCTAACAACTTTCCAATTTACTTCCATTAAAAAAAAATGTGCACAGTCTTTAATATTTACACTTTTTTTTGAGTCACCAGCTCCTACTGAGCATGTGCAAGAATTCAGACTATATGTATATGCATTTGTGATTGGCTGATTGCTATCTCATGGTACAGGGGGAGTGGAAACATACATAACATTAAAATGTGTTAGAAAAGAATCTACAACTCATTTGAAATTCAGAGTAAATACTATTGTATTGTCTTGTTATCTTGCATTTGTTGATTATGCAAATCTGCTGTGTTTACTGGTCCTTTAAGTTTGTTTAGTAGCTGGAATTTATGCAGCAATATATATTGATTCACATAGAGCTGAATATAAATATTCAGCAGATTATGTAGTTTAATAACTACAATCGTATTATCGTAGCTTTAACACAGTTCACATTTACAGTGAAAGGTCAAGGAAAATAGATGCTCAGAATCCTATACCCACACATATAGTAACATAAATGTCAGGCATATAGTTATAGCAGATTGGCATTAGATCCCCATGGAAATGTTCATAAGACAATGTCCCAATGTTAGTTGTTGCACAAGTAAAACTGGAGTAAATGACGAGTAAACTGCTAAAGCAGTCTCACCGTTACCGGAACATGGAGAGACTAAAGCAGATTCATAAAGGTAATGTAGAATCCCAAGACGTGTCTGCAGAGGTAGGGAAGATTGGATATCCGGAGCTGCAAGGTGAGGAACAAACAAACCAGCCGAGGGGATTGAGAACTGCACGAGAGTCACAGTCCGTATACAACTTCAAGGTAGAACAGCTGCAGCTGTGATAAGAAGGCAAAACTTCTGGTAGCTTGATGCAGGCTGAGAAGTTGGTAAGAGAGTGCCTGAGAGGTTTGATATGTAGGTGCTGAGAACACTGGGCATATGCAATAATAATCAAGCATTGTTCAGTGGTTTCCTTGAGTTTAAATAGGCGTAATGGAAGCTTTACACCTTAGCGGATAAGGTCCGCTATTAGTATCTGTTCACATATGATTGCTTTGGGCAATGTATGCTAGATAATTTCTATAGCTTCACTTGCTACATAACGTTTGGTAAATACAATAAATGTTGCCAATACCACCTTATTTTGCATAAGAATCGTATGCATCACTAATTAATCCAGGTTGACCAATAAGGAGTCTGGCTTGCCGTATAAAGGAAGGCTGTGACCATAGCAAACTCACCTTGAAAAAGCCCTGTAAGAGGGAGAAACGCGTTGATGATTAGAGTTACAGCTCTTCTTTACTTCTACTCCAGAAAAGGATAAACTACTACATTAAGGCAGAGATTGTCCCTGATGTGCTTTGGACTTTAAGCATTAAACACCAAGTCTAAATCAGCGATGGAAGATTCTGAACCTGCAAAGACTGCTTCCAAGGCTGTTACAAGGCACTAACATCAAGCCGATACTTCCATTGATTTATAGGTATCCTGCGTGCAAATTGCACTAAGACCGGATGCTGCACTGTCTTTTCCTCTTGTATTACAAGCGGCTGCTATTTCTTTGATACAAGGACAGTCCTGACCAATAGGATCCTCAAGCTAGAGAAAGCGCCCACGTTCTGTGACATCACCAACTACGCACGCGCCTCCACAGAGGTGAAGCTCTGGAAGCCGATTGATTCGGAAATCGCACTCAGAAGAAAAGGTAATACAGACCCAGTTATTAACACAGTTTGGGATCAAGCAAGTAATGACTTACTATTTGGGGCCCCTATGATGATTTAAATCCTGGTTATTAATCTATATCAGAGACCTTTTTTCTCCTGTGGTAGCAACTATCCATGTGCTTTTTTCTCTTAGCTTATTTTATATATCGGAGACGTCTGATTTCTACATATATTTTATGATTGCTTATTTTATGTTGTTAATTTTTAATAAATTTGGCATAGCCACACTTTTTATTATTATTTTGTGATATTATTAATTTACATCACACACCTTAAGCTTGAGTGCTCCTTCATATACGTATTTCTAGCTATAATGGAAGGAGCTGTCGTAAAGGTATAGTGAGCAATTATAAAATAATGTCAGAAGAGGTGAACATTACAGTTGCACTAGGTAAATGAGTGCATGCTAAATAAATAATAGCTAAAATTGCATTCCAGTACTGATGTGTTTGCACTTGTGCATTAACTCTCTTTCAGATACCTGCTGTGAAACCTAAGTTCCAACATCAGTATAGCGGCACCCATAATTAGAAGAAGTTGCATGAAATCTATTTGTGTTTAATGTCCCTTTAAAGTTTATTGGGTGTTCCAGAGCATTTAAGATGTTAAACTATCCCTCAAGACCATGAACAGTCCAATTCCAAATAAGGAACAGGTTGTCTTTGTACAGGCGCTAAAAAACAACCTCTGGTTTTTGGTAAATCTGCATAATTGACTCCTCATAATGTTCTATATAAGCGCTGCCCTATTATTCATTTGAGCAATAACATTAATATTAATTTATGCTTGTAGAGGTAGTTAGAATAATGGTCTTATCAAGGCATGTCTTACATATTTTAGCTTTTATTCATTTAATGTGCACTCATTTGGATAGTGAAGCTATTAGTGTTGATATGTGTATGCTTCTGATCACCCTGTTGTTTGTTTCTACTCCTAAGGTAAAATGACTTACGTCACTCACATGGGAGGCGTGTTTTCAGGAAACTAACATATACATAAAGCCTATCTCAGGCAATTACTTACTTCAAGCTAAGAGTTGTCATCCCAGAAATGTGCCTTATGCTATTGCCAAAAGCCAGTTTATTAGTCAGTATGTGACATGAAGAGTTATTATTTAATCTGTGGCTAAATTAATTAATTAATTATCCTCCACTATAGAATTTGTAAGTTACATCACTCAAAAGTAAAAAACAGACTTAGAATAAATATTCTGGTTATCAGCATCTAAACTATGTTGCCAATAGAATAAGCATGAGCTTGAATAAGTAACATATAAATCTCTAAAAGCTGCATATATACTGTATTTGAGATAAAAAAAAAACTGTCAAAACCAACATGGGGCTGTTCTTCTAAGCATTTGTCAGTAATTGGTAACCTGTATAAAAGGCTTCATTCATATGCTGTCTCAAAAGCAGCTTTATTAGGCAAAAATGACTGCATGTTGTCTGTATAGGACTGTACATAACTATGTGGGATTAATAGGACAAATATTAGAAAATCCATTCACACTTCAAAATATTACAATAGCCCAAAGGGAGATAGATAACTGTAGACTCGCATGGTATATGCTGAGAGCAAATTGTCAGTATGTGACGTGAAAAATTCACAGCCCCATAATAAACTGAAACTGAACAAACTAGTAAAAATATTTAAAGTAAAGTGCTCAGTGTAGTTCATATAAATAAATATTAGACCTCTAAAATTAGAGGTGGGGGGTGGGGAGAATAAGAAGAGAGAAAAAGAGGTATATATATATGGGACACTTGGATCAAGAGACTAAATTGTCTATATGTTAGTGGAAAGGGAGCACTAACTAATAAAATATAACTTTTATTAATTGATATTAAAAACGTATTTGTTTAAAACAAAAATATAAAAAAAAAAGTATGCAACACAAATAATTAGGTGGGTATGGGGTATAGCGTAGGTGTGCTTTGTAAACATTCTCAAGATCTGCCTCTTTTATGAGGTGTACAATCAACTTGGCTTATAATAGAGCCCCAAAGTATCCACTGTGTGTGTACAGAGTAAAAATAATACATCATCTGTAGACATAGCATAAGAAAAGAACATAGAATTTAATAAAATTGTGTTTGAAGAAAAACACAAAAGTATGTCTCACGCAGGCTTCCCCTGTAATATAAGGTGTAATACTTATTCTATAATTACTACCTATAATTGAAAGAGCATTTATAATATATGAAAAAGTCTCACAATGGGGCATTTGCTATGACCCCTTAGTCGGGCCGGGTAAGTATGGGAGAGATGCCAGTATTACTTTCCCATATTGCTAGCAGGTAGCGAAAAGTACAATTATCCTAGTTAGGATTCTCTCCTATAGTATAGGTATATAGGTAGTTACTAAGGCTATCACAATTGTTACCCAAAATATAGACTGAGTGCCAGTAAAGGCCAACAAAATTAAAGGGTCGACTAGGTGTGGGATAAATGATAATATTACTCTCCCATAGTACTAGCAGGTAGCATAAACCTTAGTTAAATTATCGTAGTTAGGATTCCCTCCTATGGTATAGGTATAATTACTTAGGCTATCACAATTGTTACCCAAAAAGTAGACTAGCCAATAAAGGCCAACACAATTAAAGATGAAGCTCTTTTTTATAAACAAATAGCTGCAGGAGAAGCAGTGTGAACGCCTAACGTGCGTTTTGCCAACTGCTTTTTTAAAGGCGCTTTTGTCTTTTATGTTTTTTTTAAACAAATCCCTTTTTAATATCAATTAATAAAAGTTATATTTTATTAGTTAGTCCTCCCTTTCCACTAACATATAGACAATTTAGTCTCTTGATCCAAGTGTGCCATATATATATATATATATATATATATATATATATACCTCTTTTTCTCTCTTCTTTTATTTTCCTGTTCATATAAATAGTCAATTAATAACACTTACTAGGCACCCAGAATACGATCATAGCACCCTAAGGGAAATTATTTTATATATGCAGAACTCAAATATATAGTATTATTTTTAATGTCTTCAAATCAGGACAATATTTGTGCAAAAGAGGGGTACAACGCACAAGCCTACCATTATTAATGTTGACGAAGTTCAGCAGAAGTTCACAACCTTTAAAAATGCTCACCTCATATCAACTGTATCCTTTCAAAAAGCAATTCAAGCTCACTGTACCGTGCATGGGCTTTTTGACATGGCCAGTTTGAAAATTTAAAAAAAAATTCTACACACACATATACATACATAAATATTGTACAGTGTACAAACTGCGCCGGTGACCTGCTGCACCTGGGTGCTGTGAATCCTGCACATCTACCTTAGTACCACCCTGTTCTGGATTTTGCTCAAGCACTAACAAGGGATGGATGAATGTGGTGAAAGTGCAATTTGTTTGGTAGAAAGAATAAAATGTTGATAAGAATGAAAATCTATTAAAATTCACTAATCAAGGAGGGTGGAGCCTACAGCTGAAGTGGAAGGACGTGTTTCAGAGGAGCTCCTGGCTTTACTTTGGTTTTTATTTCCAAAGATAGTATTACTACTTTATGAAAAGCTGCAAAAACAACAATAATGTATCTCTAGACTGCTACAGCTATGAAGGAACTGAAGAGTTTGGAAGAAACTCTCAGATTCACTTATCCTACCTATGCTCTTCAAATAACTCACGTGGCTGTTGGTTACACACGGTGACTGACGGTTTGTGGAAGCCAGGGCTGCCATGCAATCCCCCCCCCCAGGAGACTGGGGTAATGAGTAGTGTAGACTACTACCCTTTCACCACAGATCTACATCTATAGACAAAAAATACTCTAGTGGCAGAAAGTGTCACTACAGTATTTGTAAGAGGTGCCTGGGATCTGGTAAAGCACACTTGAAATATAATATGTAATAATACACTGATAGGACTAATAATATGACAATAAATAGAAGTATAAAAGTATACAAACTAATAGTCCAATAGATGGTAAATTATGATGAGGGAGTCCTTTATTTCAGTACTGGATGATCCCAGATGATGTAAATCCAATGCAATAGGCCGCTCCTCTAGGGTGTCGTGCCGTGACACAGGTCCAGGGTATCTAAACAAATCAGAATAGAGGGCGCCACATAGTGCAGATCATAAAGTAATTCAGATATAAAACAGGAATAGCAGAAGAATCCTACTCACAAAATGTAAAGCACAGATGTGCAAGACCAGCAGTCCGGAACTACACGTCGTCCGGTAGACCAATAGATAGAAGAGGAATCCTCGTCTCACTAGGGAGAGTCCAGAGAAACCAAAGATAAGGTCTGTACAGCGATGGCTAGTCCCACAGGTCCAGAAGCCTGGAAGGAGAGTCCACAGCTCTGAATAGATGGATAAGTCCCAGAAAAGGGAAATAGAAGGTCGGCAGCAGAAAGAGGGTTCAAAACTTTTAAAAAAAAGTTTATTAAAATGATAAAAACAACAGCAACGTGTTTCTCAGTGTTACACACTGTTTCATCAGGCTATATACAAACACACTCTAGGCTGCCATATTTATACCGTAACAAACCAATCAGGTTGCAAGAAAATTTGCACACCCCTAACAGGTAATACCAAAATACACATCATGGGGGTAAAAGGTTAATAAAAATATACAAAGATATATCAATATAATACATAAAATGTATATGTAGTTCATAGACACTATGCTTTTTCCAATGTCAACAGATCTCTAATTTAAAAAATAAAGAGAATACCCAGAAATTACAGAAAAAAAGTCAAGACAGGATTTGATGAACCTGTGACAAACTGATAATGGTACATTCCTTTAATCAATAAGAAAGTCACTAACATCGATAGTATCAGTAAGCTGACCCTACTTAGTGAAAATTAATTCAATAATGTTAATATTTAGGATATTGGCTCCTAATCATGTAGTGAAAAAACAGGGAGAAAACCAATTTTCTTAAAAAGTTTATTCAAATTCATGTATTTTTAATGCAAACATACTGATGTGATGTCAGGTGATCAGAGGTGTGTCTAAACACGTAAGGTGTATAGTGTGTCAAAAGTGTGAGAGAACAATCTCAAATAAACCCACATCCATCACCAGAGTAGGTGGTTAGGCTAATAAACCAAACTTGTATGTCAAATATTAGTAAACACCACTATCGTGGGTCCTAATAATATGTATATAGAGGACCTTGGTTGCCATAATGACACGGGGCGTACAATTCTAAGTTAGCAAGGAGTGATGTCATTGTTTGTAGGAGTGGCCAGTCGCAAGGAACAACAATTCACTGCCCGTAATGTCTAATCACCACAATCGCAACAGTGATAAATGTCAGATCACCCATTTAACCACCAAAGGACCCGGTGCATAGGCTACCACACAAACATCACTCACAAGGGCCCAACGAGTGTCAAAAATAACAAGGGTGGCAATCTCTAATGTTATGTGGCCAGATAGGTAGAGAGATGCGTGAGCCAACACGCTAAAGTATATATGCCATACAGCGACCCTTTGCATATCAATATACAGATTTATTATTAGCCAAAGTTTGGATATATGTAAGAGACAGAGTGAATGACAATTATTATGTGTCAAAAAATCCTTAACACTTCTTGACACGGGATAAGAGGTATAGGTAAGATAAGAGGTATCTGACGAAAAAAAAAGGTGTGTGTGTGTCCACCAATGAACGTGCAGTCTGAACAATAGTGTTCAGAATGGCAGCCAATGGCTGCCATTTCTGATTGTGCTGGGAAATGTAATAGTAAATAAATAGAAAAACGGGGGACATATATAAGAGAGCATATGTAAGATTCTGTTAAATTAGAGATCTGTTGACATTGGAAAAAGCATACGGCTAGATTTAGAGTTTGGCGGCCAAAGGGGTGCGTTAGCTACGCATGCTTTTTTTCTCCCGCACCTTTTAAATACCGCTGGTATTTAGAGTTCACAGAATGGCTGGGTTTTCAGTGCGTAAGGCTCCAAAAAGGGAGCGTAAAGCATAATTTAACGCCACTGGAACTCTAGATACCAGCGGTGCTTACGGACGTGGCCAGCTTCAAAAACGTGCTCGTGCACGATATCCCCATAGAAAACAATGGGGCAGTTTGAGCTGAAAAAAAACCTAACACCTGCAAAAAAGCAGCGTTCAGCTCCTAACGCAGCCCCATTGTTTGCTATGGGGAAACACTTCCTACGTCTGCACCTAACACTCTAACATGTACCCCGAGTCTAAACACCCCTAACCTTACACTTATTAACCCCTAATCTGCCGCCCCCGCTATCGCTGACCCCTGCATATTATTATTAACCCCTAATCTGCCGCTCCGTACACCGCTGCCACCTACATTATAGCTATGTACCCCTAATCTGCTGCGCCTAACACCGCCGACCCCTATGTTATATTTATTAACCCCTAATCTGCCCCCCTCAACGTCGCATCCACCTGCCTACATTATTAACCCCTAATCTGCCGAGCGGACTGCACCGCTACTATAATAAAATTATTAACCCCTAATCCGCCTCACTCCCGCCTCAATAACCCTATAATAAATAGTATTAACCCCTAATCTGCCCTCCCTAACATCGCCGACACCTAACTTCAATTATTAACCCCTAATCGGCCGACCGAATCTCGCGGCTACTGCAATAAATGGATTAACCCCTAAAGCTAAGTCTAACCCTAACACTAACACCCCCCTAAGTTAAATATAATTTAAATCTAACGAAATAAATTAACTCTTATTAAATAAATTATTCCTATTTAAAGCTAAATACTTACCTGTAAAATAAACCCTAATATAGCTACAATATACATTATAATTATATTATAGCTATTTTAGGATTTATATTTATTTTACAGGTAACTTTGTATTTATTTTAACCAGGTACAATAGCTATTAAATAGTTAAGAACTATTTAATAGCTAAAATAGTTAAAACAATTACAAAATTACCTGTAAAATAAATCCTAACCTAAGTTACAATTAAACCTAACATTACACTATCAATAAATTAATTAAATAAAATACCTACAATTATCTACAATTAAACCTAATACTACACTATCAATAAATTAATTAAATACAATATCTACAAATAAATACAATGAAATAAACTAACTAAAGTACAAAAAATAAAAAAGAACTAAGTTACAAAAAATAAAAAAATATTTACAAACATTAGAAAAAAATTACAACAATTTTAAACTAATTACACCTACTCTAAGCCCCCTAATAAAATAACAAAGCCCCCCAAAATAAAAAAAATGCCCTACCCTATTCTAAATTAAAAAAGTTCAAAGCTCTTTTACCTTACCATCCCTGAACAGGGCCCTTTGTGGGGCATGCCCCAAAGAATTCAGCTCTTTTGCCTGTAAAAAAAAACATACAATACCCCCCCCAACATTACAACCCACCACCCACATACCCCTAATCTAACCCAAACCCCCTTAAATATACCTAACACTAAGCCCCTGAAGATCTTCCTACCTTGTCTTCACCATGCCAGGTATCACTGATCGTTCCAGGCTCCGAAATCTTCATCCAAACCCAAGCGGGGGCTAGACATCCATCATCCGGCGGCTGAAGAGGTCCAGAAGAGGCTCCAAAGTCTTCATCTTATCCGGGAAGAAGAGGCGATCCGGACCGGCAACCATCTTGATCCAAGCGGCATCTTCTATCTTCATCCGATGACGACCGGCTCCATCTTGAAGACCTCCACCGCGGACCCATCTTCTTCTTCCGACGACTTCCCGACGAATGCCGCTTGGATCAAGATGGTTGCCGGTCCGGATCGCCTCTTCTTCCCGGATAGGATGAAGACTTTGGAGCCTCTTCTGGACCTCTTCAGCTGCCGGATGATGGATGTCTAGCCCCCGCTTGGGCTTGGATGAAGATTTCGGAGCCTGGAACGATCGGTGATACCTGGCATGGTGAAGACAAGGTAGGAAGATCTTCAGGGGCTTAGTGTTAGGTTTATTTAAGGGGGGTTTTGGTTAGATTTGGGGTATGTGGGTGGTGGGCTGTAATGTTGGAGGGGGGGTATTGTATGTTTTTTTTTACAGGCAAAAGAGCTGAATTCTTTGGGGCATGCCCCACAAAAGGCCCTGTTCAGGGCTGGTAAGGTAAAAGAGCTTTGAACTTTAATTTAGAATAGGGTAGGGCATTTTTTTTATTTTGGGGGGCTTTGTTATTTTATTAGGGGGCTTAGAGTAGGTGTAATTAGTTTAAAATTGTTGTAATTTTTTTCTAATGTTTGTAAATATTTTTTTATTTTTTGTAACTTAGTTCTTTTTTATTTTTTGTACTTTAGTTAGTTTATTTCATTGTATTTATTTGTAGGAATTGTATTTAATTTATTTATTGATAGTGTAGTGTTAGGTTTAATTGTAGATGATTGTAGGTAGTTTATTTAATTTATTTATTGATAGTGTAGTGTTAGGTTTAATTGTAACTTAGGTTAGGATTTATTTTACAGGTAATTTTGTAATTATTTTAACTAGGTAGCTATTAAATAGTTATTAACTATTTAATAGCTATTGTACCTGGTTAAAATAATTACAAAGTTGCCTGTAAAATAAATATTAATCCTAAAATAGCTAAGATATAATTATAATTTATATTGTAGCTATATTAGGATTTATTTTACAGGTAAGTATTTAGATTTAAATAGGAATAATTTATTTAATAAGACTTAATTTATTTCGTTAGATAAAAATTATATTTAACTTAGGGGGGTGTTAGTGTTAGGGTTAGAATTAGCTTAAGGGGTTAAACAATTTATTAGAGTATACTTGAAGTTAGGTGTCGGCGATGTTAGGGAGGGCAGATTAGGGGTTAATACTATTTATTATAGGGTTATTGAGGCGGGAGTGAGGCGGATTAGGGGTTAATAACTTTATTATAGTAGTGGTGCGGTCCGCTCGGCAGATTAGGGGTTAATAAGTGTAGGCAGGTGGAGGCGACGTTGAGGGGGGCAGATTAGAGGTTAATAAATATAATATAGGGGTCGGCGGTGTTAGGCGCAGCAGATTAGGGGTACATAGCTATAATGTAGGTGGCAGCGGTGTACGCAGCAGAAGATTAGGGGTTAATAATAATATGCAGGGGGCGGCATATTAGGGGTTAATAAATATAATATAGGGGTTGGCGGTGTTAGGGGCAGCAGATTAGGGGTTCATAGGGATAATGTAGTTGGCAGCGGCATGCGGTCGGCAGATTAGGGGTTAAAAAATTTTAATAGAGTGTCGGCGATGTGGGGGGACCTCGGTTTAGGGGTACATAGGTAGTTTATGGGTGTTAGTGTACTTTAGAGCACAGTAGTTAAGAGCTTTATAAACCGGCGTTAGCCCAGAAAGCTCTTAACTACTGACTTTTTTCTGCAGCTGGAGTTTTGTCGTTAGATTTCTAACGCTCACTTCAGCCACGACTCTAAATACCGGTGTTAGAAAGATCCCATTTAAAAGATAGGATACGCAATTGACGTAAGGGGATCTGCGGTATGGAAAAGTCGCGGCTGGATAGTGAGCGTTAGACCCTTTCCTGACTGACTCTAAATACCAGCGGTAGCCCAAAACCAGCGTTAGGAGCCTCTAACGCTGGTTTTGACGGCTACCGCCCAACTCTAAATCTAGGCCATAGTGTCTATGAAGTACATATACATTTTATGTATTATATTGATATATCTTTGTATATTTTTATTAACCTTTTACCCCCATGATGTGTATTTTGGTATTACCTGTTAGGGGTGTGCAAATTTTCTCAGCCTGATTGGTTTGTTACGGTATAAATATGGCAGCCTAGAGTGTGTTTGTATATAGCCTGATGAAACAGTATGTAACACTGAGAAACGCGTTGCTGTTGTTTTTATCATTTTAATAAACTTTTTTAAAAAAAGTTTTGAACCCTCTTTCTGCTGCCGACCTTCTATTTCCCTTTTTTGGGACTTATCCATCTAATCGGAGCTGTGGACTCTCCTTCCAGGCTTCTGGACCTGTGGGACTAGCCATCGCTGTACAGACCTTCTCTGTGGTTTCTCTGGACTCTCCCTAGCGAGACGAGGATTCCTCTTCTATCTATTGGTCTACCAAACGACGTGTGGTTCCAGACTGCTGGTATTGCACATCTGTGCTTTACATTTTGTGAGTAGGATTTTTCTGCTATTCCTGTTTTATATCTGAATAACTTTATGATCTGCACTATGTGGCGCCCTCTATTCTGATTTGTTGAGATTCCACAGATCTACATCTGTACAGCTACGGAAACTATTGGATGGGTATATTGAGCAACAAGAAGCAGCATAATCTTGTAACTGCTGAACAACACCATCATAGCTGAACTTCTCCTAGCCTGCTTTATGCCTGCATTGGTTATGGAAGATTCCCACATTCTGACCGCAGTGTGCAAGCTCCTGGACAATACTGGCACTGCTATAATTGACACCCTCAATGCTGCCTTTACCAGGGTGATTATTGATAATCTCATGCTGAATGCCTACTCAGCGATCAGCCACTGCTGCGGCGCTGGCCTGGAGCCTCAGTGCAAGCTGCATATCTCCGAGCGCTGCAAGAAAGAGGAGGAGGCCCTGGACCTGACACGCATTGCGGCTGGAGAGACGGGTATGGAGTGCATGTTTGAAAGCAGTGTTGAACTGAACTATTCTGGGAGAGACTCCAAGCAGGAGGACTGGGGGCAATGGATGGGGAGCCCAGGTCCCACAGAGCAGCATTCTAAGCTGAGTACTAACATCACTGATCTCATGCAGCGACAGAACTTATATACACTCTCCTCAATACAGGGGGTTGCAGCGGCCATTAAGCTAACTCCTTCACCTTCGTAATTGGAGTTTCTTATTTGCCTTGAGATACCGTGCGTGATCTACAAGCCCAGGTCATAGTCTCAACATGCCGACAACACAGAGCAGGAAAATAAGTACCTCATCCTGGAAAGTTGGATTGACATGTGGCAGGTAAATCCTTTCCCAATCGTACGTATTGACAGATCTGGAATGTGATAAATGGAGAGAAAAGTTTCTGCCAGGTCTGAGCCGTGATGATCCTTATAACGGATCTACCCTGTGGATCTATTTTGCTTCTGAGGGACTGAATTGATGAAGACTTTAAGGTCTGATTTGTTAAGACCCTTTTTTTATTAATTACTATTATACCTGTAGGATAGTATGGACGCTAGATTTCAAATATCGGGGGTTTAATATGACGGTATGAGTATCATGGTTATTTGTGGGTTATTGCTTATCCCTACTCCCACTAAGGAGCACCTCCTCTCTGTTGGTTAAATGTTTGTTTAGAGCTTATACTTACTATGAACAAACTAGGTTGATTAATACAAGCCTATACTGTTATTTGCTCAATTGGTTTAATGGGTCATTATGTATAGTTATAGACATGTCATGCCAAGATATGCCTAGATTTCTCTACATGTTTATTCATGTTTGGGCATGCAGTACTTTCAGTACCATTTGTTTGAGCGATTCATAGTTGGTTACCATTCCAAGTTATTTTTGAGCTCAGCTTGTGAAGTGGACCCTTTGATAGATCGTTCTACCACCTTATTATCACAATTGCTATTCCCTGTCAATATTGATTCCACTCTGCCCAGCAATGGAGCTAGCATAGTACAAACCCTTTATAAATTTTAATTTATTATACAGTACAGATACGAGAATATCATCTTATTTATGAGGAGTAAACCAGCATCTTTGTTTTCTTACATGCTAAACAGTTTTCACCTACCTAAGTTTGATGAAATTATATTTGCCTCAGTCCTTATTCTTGTTAAGAAATCTCTAGATCCTCAATGAGCTGTAACTGGTCACCCCACTAATGTTTCCGGCCCTACAGTTCCCATCTATATAGACCTAGGAATGGCCATCTTAGGTCTAGTGGCTTATCAATATAATACAAGAAGGATGATATATTCCAAACCTGTAACTATGGTTTTTAGTGTTCTGTTCTATTTTTCATACGTTATAACAATACTGCTATGTGTGTATATCTTTGGCTTTCATT